>NW_019385174.1:363388-389320 GCF_000671375.1 Centruroides sculpturatus
ATCATGTTTGTTGTTATATCACGCATCGGCGCTGACTGAGTACGAAAGTTGAGATCCGTATCCGTATTCGCGGATCTAGACACTAATTATCCGTATCCGTATCCGTATCCGCGGATATACATTTTTAATGATCCGGCACATCACTAATTTTTATAAATCATTCTGGTTCATCATTAGCTGATTTTAGTCCAAAGAATATATAAAATAATTAATGAGTATATTTAATATAATTAAGAATGAAGAAATCAAAATATTGTCATTTTTAAGGCAATTGATTGTAACAATTAATTAACATGAGGTGAAGATGGTTAGTGAGTTACAATGTCTATACATAATTTAATATATTTTTTATTATAATACAATGTATTCTAAATTTTGTAGGTGTATTTGAATATTTAAGTTTTTTTTTATTTAGTTTTATTTTAATTCCTGATTAAGATATTTAGATTATTTTTGTATTTTGATATGTTATATATTCTATTTACTTGTAGATTTCATAATTAGATTTTTAAAATAAAATTAACAAAATACATTCACACTAGATTAAAATCAAGTTATATTATATTTTTTCTGTAGTAAATATTCATTAAAAACAAGATAAAAGGATACTTAGAAAATTTTAAATCATAAATACCTTAAATAATTTACAAGAACCAGACAAAGCTTTTAATGTGAAAAATGTTTGCAAGAAATATCTATCCCAGCTTTAGATTACTATAAAAGGACATTATTTCATAAGGATTTTTCATAACATTATGACAATGTTTTGACTAATTCATGGTAAATGAAAGACTACTTTAGGGTGCATATAGTAAATATTAGAATTTTTGATTTGATGGAAATCAAGTAAAAAAATAAAAGTGATTTTCTTCAACATTATGTCTATGGAGTATTTTTTATTTTAAAAAGTTTATTTGAATCCCTTCTAACCTAGATAATAAAATGAAAAGTGGTTAATAAAATAAAGACAATTATTAGATGTTTTTGAGATAGGTGGGGACATGTATCTGCAAGAAGGAATTAAAAAATTTGGAGTTTGGAAAGTTTTAGAATGTTCTAGATGGTTTTGTAATGGCTTTAAGTAAAAAATAATTCATTAAAGTTGATGATAAAAGAAAGAAATCTATTTAATATGAGAATATTAAAAAATATTTTTAATGTTGAGGCTCACAAAATGTTTAATAATGAATATTCTCTTCAAATGGATTTTTGTAATTAATTCATTACAACTTTTCAATAAAATGTTTCTAATTAAAATCAACTGATATTTATTCAATTTCCTTCTTAAAATAAAACAGTTTTTATTTTCAACATTGAATTCACCTTACCTTCTTGTAAGCACTTCCTTACTTATCTCAAAAACATTTACTAATTGTTGTTATTTCATTAATCAGTTTTCATTTTATTATCTACATTGAAAGGGATTCGAAAAAATTTTTTAAAATAAAAACTTCTTCATAGACATGTTGAAAACAATCACTTTTTTTTTTACCTGATTTTCACTAAGTCAAAAAGTCTAATATTCTAGTACTGTATACATTTCTAAGTGTTCCAACATTTATCACAATTTAGTCAAAATCACTCTCACAATGTTATGAAAAATCCTCATGAGATGATGTCTTTTCCTAAAAATGTTTATCACATTAAAAATTTTTTTCTGGCTCTTATAAGTTATTTAAGCATACTGTTTTTGTTTTTTGGATTATTAAGTTGGAGTTGAGGAATTTAACTAATGATTTTTAAACTCTTCCAAATAAGAAAATTCCCAAAAGCCAGAACAGTTAAAAAACACAGACAAATGCTTTTACATACTTACATAAACATTTTTGGCCACTTCAATGGTCCTTCTCAGGTTACAAATATTTTTAAAATTTTAAATGAGCTTGTACTGTACTGTACATTCAATAAAAGAACTTTCTATAATGAACTTCTAAAAAAAATATTAAGGATAATACACATTCAAAATACAGAGCATTCTAAAAGGGAATGTATTAATAACAGAGACAAACTAAATTTACTGCTAGCATTGCTACCCTGAGAATGAATATTGTTTTATTTTTTTGTTGCGGTACGCCATGTCTATGTACATAGGGGTTAGATATAAGTTTTATTTTTTTTTAAATCTTTTGTTTTTCATGTCTGTTTCTAGAACTTTCTAACCTATTCTTTCTCTACGGGTTGGGGACAACCTTTGTCCAAGAATGAAGGGAGAAAACAAAGGGATACGAAGAAGTCCTGAGGGTGTCAGAAAATGAACAGGACACTTTTTGGGTCAGCGTCTGAGGTGAACAGACGTAGAAAAGAACAAGTCAAAGTTTGTCGCCGAGTGGGACAAAGGAGAAGACTTGAAAGTCATTTGAGAACGGACAAATTAGGTGGACCCCAGATTAAGGGCTTGAGAACACTTTGAATTCTCAAGAAACAGAAATGAGAGGAAGGAAATTGACTCAAGTTCCAATATAGAGAAGATCGGAGACTGCCGAATTTACCCGGGTACCCCCACCAATCTTTCCTTTATACTTGTCTTATCCTTTCATATATCTTATTTTTCACTCTTCTTTCTTAGTATGTAAGTTATGTTAAGGTAGTTTAAGTTAGTCGTAATATTGCAGAGATATCTCTCAAACAAAATCTCATATTGTCGCGAACACGTGTCTCTCGCCTGTGAAAATATAAAGAATATGTCGGACTGTGTTGAACATATGCGTTTACTATAGTTTGGGATCAAAAGTGTAAAAAAGAACCAGGTGTAAGAAGGACCACGTGAAACGTAACTAAATAAAACCCTGTTTTTTCATTGTTACTTCATTGTAATCCATTATTTGTCCTCTACACCACCACACTTTAAAAAGTATAAATATATTATAATCTTTTATTTTGAAATGTTTTACATTTTTTCAATTGTTAAATTTTGAAATATGTTTTAATTTTAATTTACATAACATCATCAAAGTTTAGAATGCTCCATATTTTGATTGTGTGTCTGTAATTATTCAAATTTTTTGTAAGAAGTTCATTTGTAAAAAGTTTGTTTATCAAACATACAAGCTCATTTAAAGTTCTAAAAAGATTTTGTAATCTGAGGAGTGCTACTGAAGTGGTCAAAAAAGTTTATCATCTCCCATTTATCTAATGTCTATTAAAAGTCTGCGCTGGAAGTAGTATGCAAAAGCATCTGCATGTGTCTTTTCCAAATAAATTCATATTGTACAGAATGGTAACAAACAGCATAAAGATTAAATTTATAATGACTTTTTATTTTATAAAACTATGTTTATATATTATAAATTTTTTGATAGCCTGGAAAAGTGATTTATGATAAATGTGAGAAATGCCAATGCTTAAATGACCGATTAGTTTGCTTAACTATGAGAGAGTGTATGTCTGTATTACCAACTATTCCTACTACAAGCATAGATTTAATTGGTAAGTTGGATTAAATCAAATAGAGCAGAAGTTCATTAATCTAGCACTTACAGGCTCAGAGTAACACTAGATTATTGAAAATGCCAGATTATTAGATGTTTTTGTATTTTTTGCAAAATTCACTAAGTTTTAAGCATTCTGAACATTGCAGACATCTGAGACTGTACATTTTATACCAGTATATGATACAGCATTCTTTTTAATTAGTCTGAAGATGATTCAGTTCATAACTATACTATGTTAAGATTGATTGAACCTGAAAAAATACATTAATAGGAACACATTATCACACAATATCAACATTGCAATGATTCATGTGCATATATTGTTATATTCACTTTTCAGATATATCATATACATAGAATTTACAAAGTTACACATGCTTTGAATATGAGATATTTCTTTTTAGGTGTGTTGCCAAGCAGACAAAATAAGGATTGAATTCTTGTTGAAACATACAAGAAAGATGATGCTTTTAAATCAGATCCTGAAAGATATTCACACTAATTTGTTCAGCAATTGTGCTGTAAACATGTATTCGATTTAGGAAAGCATCTGACCTGACAAACAAGATGCTGTAACAAAATACATTTTTCTCAGTCATATTACTGTGAACTCAATGATGGCCTTTTGGCATGTAACAATGTGCACAACTGCACCCTTTACTTTTACCTTAATTTCCTCTCAGAGTGTTTAATGCATTGCGTTCAAACAAATTTTAATTCAGAGAAAACTAACATGCCAGATTATTATCAAACAATTATGGATTATTGGCTACTTTTCAAAAAATTCTGCATTACAAGACATTTCAGATTGTTGGTGATGGATTAATGAACTACTGTAATAAAACAATTGCAAATGACTTTGTGTTTGTTTCATTTACTAAAGTTAAGTTTAGAAAATGCTTTATATATCTTATGATATTTTAGGAACAGAGTCTATCATTGGTGAAGATTGTTGGACCAAATGGATTAATATAGATGATCCTATTTCTGGTGGAGGTGATTTTGAAGAAATAAATACCATAGCTTCTAGATACGATCTTTGTTCTAATCCAATTGAAATTCAATGTAGAAATGCTATTAGTAAGTATTTACGATATCTTGTGATATTTAAAAAATGTAAATATTTGAGGATAAATTTTTTAATAAACTTTGCAGTAGTATTATTTTCAGAATGGAAATTAAATGTTTAATTTATGATGCATTTTAATATAAAATTATCAAATTGATATGATAATTTTATGTTAAAGCCAAAAGTATTTTGAAAGTACTGTAATAATATATTTTCATTATGGATATTATTCATTAAATCTATCATTTATAAAAAAAAAATATATGAAATAAATACTTCATCCTAATGATGATCAATTATAATACAGGTAAAATCTGTGTAAATCAGAATCTCAGTACCAAATTATGAGGGCTATTCAGGAATTAACCTCTGTTAGGCTGGAATGGTCGTATTGCTTATTGCAGCAACCTGGCTCATACACAGAAATAAACAGTGATTTATTATTCTATGGCTACCTTTGTGGTTGGCCATTTTGTTAAGTGCTTGTTGTACAGCAAGTGTGGAAACATGGCATGAGCTTCATATCATTGAAGCTCCTGCTAACTGTGAGGTGTGTGGTGTTATACAATTTTTGCAAACTGAATGACACAGTGCAACTGAGATTCATCGAAGTATGAGTGTTTTGTATGGTTCATGAGAGAATCGTGTCTACATGAGTGATGGTTGTATGAGAGAATAGTGATGGAAATTTTGGGAAGGCTGAACAGATATGCATCATGAAGCTGATGGAAGAAGACTGTCTGTGGCAGCTGCCAAACTTGTTGACCAAGTAGACAAAGTAGTTCATGAATGTCATCAGTTTACAATATTGAAACTGTTGTGCCAGTCTTCTGAAATTTCATGAACAGCACTATATGAAATTGTGACATTGACTCTGGGCTATTACTAGTTTTGTGCACAGTGGATGCCCAAAAATGTTATAATCACAAAATGCAGTTAATGGAGTCTACATTGTAGTTTTTGTAATGTTACCACATTGAGGGCAACACTTTTCTGGACCAAATCATTATAGGTGACAAAATATGGATTCAATTTGTCAACATGGAGACAAAGTAACAATCAAAGCAATAGATGCACATGAAACTAAGCAAACAGAAATTCAAGTACAGTAGACCCTCCTGTAACGCTTAGATACGTTCCACGCTAATCGAATTTTACGTTGTAGGAATGATTAAATACATGAGCCAATCGCAGCCCGATAGGTGTGAACTTTATGGACTAAGGCTGTTTGAAAGGTTTTCTTATATAAAATTAACCGATTCTAGACTAATTCCATTCAGCATTTCCAAAACACGTATAATTTTTTGGGAATAATCTGTATAAACTATGCTATAAACAAAAAATTATAGGATTACTTACCGAGTGTGTACCGTTCGACTACGCCGTTGCTTAAAGCTGGTTTTCATCGCGGAACAGCACATGAAACGGCGGCCGCGATTTCTAATAACGAATTTTTCGCATAAAAATAACTTGACCTTTGGAGACATCATTAATATAAATAATTTTTATGGCCGTTGAATAAGAAGTGTTTCTTTCACAAGAAATGTATAAAATTAGTGCTGTATTAGACTTACGGTACCTAATTTACATACTGTACAGACGATAATAAACTCAACTTACTAGCCTAAAATCTCCGTAGCGTGTTGCCAGGCGGCAGAAAGCATATATATAATTATAATAAAGTTACAATAAATTAAGTTAATATATAATTATATATACAGTACCTAATTTATATATAATTAATATATAATTATATGTACAGTACCTAATTTATATATAATTTATATATAATACTAAACAGACGATAGCAAACTCAATTTAGCCGCTCCGTAGCGTGGCGCAGGGTCGGAGGAAAGTAGTTCGGCTGCTCATCCACTATTGGTCCAGACTCTATCAATCTTGTCGCGAAACGAGTCGGCGAAGACGTTTTAGGAGATGCTTTATACGAATGTTGCTACAATTTTTTCGCTACGTTATAGGAATTGTCATTATAGGAACGCACGTTATAGGGGGGTCGACTGTAGTTATTATCCAGCATAAAGATTATGACAGTTTTTTGGGACTGTAAGGGCATGTTGCTGATAGAGTTTATGGATCCAGGAACTACCATTACTTTGCAGGTGTACTTTGAAACTCTAAAAAAACTTTCAAAGGGTGATTTAGAACAAGGCAAGCCTTGTTGTCCTTAGATGTGGTTCTAGTCCATGACAATGCATGTCCATATACAGTTGAATTATAAAGGCATTGCTCCAACAGTTTTGATGGAAGTTGTTTGATACCCTGGCCTACAGCCCCAACCTCACATCAAGCAAGTTTCATTTGTTCCCAAAAATGAAAGTGTGGTTGGGGACACAGCAGTTTCAGTCCAATGAGGAACTGACATGACATTAGTGGATGGTTGAACTCTCAGGCATGGAACTTCTTTAATAAGGGGCTACAGAAATTGGTGCCTTGTTATTATAGTAGAGCTGTATAATTTTTTTGCTTTGTCCCAGCCATCCTCCTATTTTAGTAAAATTTTCATTTTTGTTCTGTTTTATGAAAATTAAAAACAGCTCTCTTGTTTGTATATTAAACACATTTAATATATACATTGTAATCTGAAAATTATTTTGATTTGTTAGAAAATGTTTATTCTGTATTGATAATGGTCTTAAATTGAAGAAGATTCATAGATGACAAGGAATACAGAATAGTTTCAGTGAATTTAAAGAATATATTACATAAACAGAAACATGAAATTTGACTATTTGAGCACTAATAAAGACAATAATTAAACACTTGGAGAAATGAAATGAAGAAAAAAAAATTGATATAGCTGATAGATGGGTCAAAATATTTAATGGATTGTAGGATTAGTGGGATAAGGCAACACAAGGATGACCTGCTGAGGGGATGTCTCTGAGAGGAAGGACTTCTTGGGAAACTGGCTCCTATTTAGGTGTTAGACTTGTGAAGAAAACAGTGGTCACTGATTTTATCCAGTTGACACTGGTGAGCATTTTAATGAAATGAACAAATAGGATTTTTAATTCCAGGATTTAAAAATTTGATAGAATTAGATCTTTGTTTGCCAGGAATTGTAGCTTCTGTAGAAAGAATATTTTCAGTTAAGAATTTCATGTTCAAAAAAGAAATCAAGATTAAATATTGAAAATAATGCTAATTATAAAACAAAATTGTAATTTACAATGTGATAAATTTTACGACAAAATTGCAAGTTACCAAAATTTATTAAACAAAATAAATTTTTCAGAAAAATATGCTTGGTTTGATCCTGAAAAACCTACATCAGCATATCATATTAATGTGGCCATCGGCCATGATATTCTATATTTTGTATATTTTATTTTGAATTAATTCTAGGCTTCCTTCCTGTTTCTTTGTTTCTTCTAAAACCTTTCTTATCTAATCTTTTTGCCCCTGGGGTAGGATTATCTTTTCCACGTAAATAAGAACAAAAGAGGAAGTGGGGCCCTGGGGCAAAACAGACAGAAAAAGAATCACTCTGGGTGAAGATCCCGAAGAAAGCAGAAGGAAAAAGCAAGTGCTCTGAAGTTAAGGTTAAGAATCGGCAAGAAAGCGGAAGAAAGAAAAGAGATGGTTTCAAAAAAAAAAAAGCCGTAAGGACAACGAATAATCCAAGAAAAAAAGACAATTTTTCGATATTGAGAAGTAGCCTTATAGACTTTAGAGTGAAAGATATCAAGTTGGCGCCATAATCTGAAAACATATATACGTACCAAAAGAAATCTTGGGTATTTCCATTCTCCCTACATTTTGTTTCCCTATCCATCTGTCCTGTACTCTTATTTATAATTAGTTATAAAATAGACATAAGTTAGATGTAAGTTAGTTATATAATTAGTTTTTTTTTTTGTTACTTTGACTATTGTCATGTGTACGAACCCCAGCAATAGTAGAAGACAAGCCTGTTCCTTTTTCTTTGTGTATAGAAGAAGGGCATAAAGTTTGTAAAGTTGGAAAAAAAAAGGACAAAGGAGAAAAAAAGGAAAAAAACCAGTTCGGAAAGAATAAAGAATACTGTGTGATATAATTGAATTTTGTATCTTTCTTTTTGTAACTTTTCATTCGCAGATTTGTATATGTCTCTCACAACAAACAACCACATTAATATTTGAAATATATCATAATAAAAATAATATTTATTGTTATTAGATTTTTGAAAAGAAAATCTTTTAGAAAAATTTATGCATTTTTGTTTTTTTCCACTAAATCAATATTCTTAATAATGTAGTAAGAATTTTTAATAATACTCATCCATATTTTTTGATGGAATTTTTTAATGAAAGAAAGCCAGTATTTATCAGCCTCAGCTTCTATTTTGGCATCAAGAAATTGTGGTCAGTCTACTTTTGGCAGGTTTCGAATACTCAGTACTAGTTAGTTGTCTTATATGAAGCAATAATTAATAAGTTAGCAGAACTTTATCATCATAATTTCATTGTTTTCTTGAATTATATTTGTTGCATGTTCAAATTTTAACATCTAAAACACAAAAATCATACCCATGTGATCAAAAAGTATTGGGAGTGGTTCAATAAAATGCAAGATTTGAATTTACTCATCAAAATTTATTTCATCCTCTTCAAAGTAATCCCCTCCCACTGCAATGATCATATGCTAATGTTTTTTCCAATCCTTAAAACATGCTTTAAACTTATTTTTGAGAAACTCCTTTGGGATTTACAGCAAATTTTGTTTTATGGCATCAACTGACTCCAAACAGTGACTACAAAGCAGAAATTTTAGTCAAAGAAACAGGAAAAAGTCACATGGTGCTATATTGGTGAACATGGAGCTTGCAGAATTATATTGTGTATGTGAACAACAAGAGCATTGTGAGCAGGTTCATTATTGTGGTGCAAAATCCATGAATATGGATGGTAGAGATTTTTAGTGACTTCAAGGAAGGAGCTCCGTACCTGTGAAAGGGTGTTACTATCCTTGTAATTGATGGCTGGATTTTTCTTGCTTGCTTGCTTCAGTTTTTCTAGATATTTAAGATGAACTATTTGGTGTGATGTATAAGTTGGGCATTGTCTAGATCAGTGGTTCTCAAATTGGGTCCGTGGTCATCTAGAGGTCACTTCAGGCAAAGCAGGCTTCAGGTGCACCATTAAATGTACATTTGATGACTAAGATTTGCTATTTTCTTAATAAATAATTGTTTGTAAAAAATGTTTTGGTAACAGTAGCCTATATGTTAATCGTAGTTAATTTTAAAAGGTTTGCAAGCAATCTAAAAAATTGTAAAGAGATTGCCACATAAGAAATTCTAAAAAAGTTTGAGAACCACTGGTATAGATGCACTTGAACTCGGTGTTCCATTGCAAAGGTTGTATATGGTTCAGTTGTGACTCTTTATAATTGATGTTAGATGTTTCTTTAAATTGGAGCATATGAGCCATGGCTCCAATGTATTCTAATTGATGGCTAATTTGTCAGCCATTAATTGGAATGTTTGTTTTTGTTAGTTTTTTAAACTGTTTTGTAACATGGGGTAATTACTTAAAGCAGTTGAAAACATTTGTTTTTTGTTAAATTTATACCTTTTGTTCTGGACTTTAGGTTTTTATTTGCAGTTCTTTAATCTTATCCAATTTTTAAGTTTTTGTAGTTTGTGATATATTTACAGTTTTATTTTTAAATATATACTCCTATTATAAATAAATGCTCTTTTTAAAATAATTTAATAGAAAAGTTAACACAGTTAATAAAAATAAATTTATTATTTTCTGGTTAATAAATACGTATTTTATTTAATAGTTTATGTAGTATATTTAATAGTTTATGTAGTATAATTAATATTTTACATATTAATATTTTAGCTAAAGTGGATGCTAAAGATAGTAATGAAGATGTTACATGTGATAAAAATGTTGGCCTCCAATGTTGGAACAGTGTTACGGTTTGCAATGATTATGAAGTTCGGTTTTTTTGTTCTTGTTCAAGTAAGTATTACAGGAAATCCTTGTTACTTTGAAATTTAAGGGATGAAATAATTGTTACTTTGAATTATCCGAGATTTATTTATATCTGTACAATATACCAAATGCCATGTCACCAATGTAATTCATTAAACAAACTGAATATGGCTATGTATATAGAATACTATTTTCTTTAATTAATAACAATAATAATAATATAAATGTAAAGGTAAACAGCACATATCCAATGAGAATCACACAGGTTACCTGATAGGTTTTATAAAAAGTAAAGCAAAATTCTTTGAAATGTAGCTTAAATTATTTTTAAAGTTGCCCAGAAAGTAGAAGTCATCCAAATGTAGAGACTAGCACACTACAAATATTTCAATCTGCTATTTGTAGCCCAATGTTGCAATCCCAAAAATCAGCTGTATTTTATAAGAGAAAAAAGAGTAGTCCACGTACACATGGACTATCCTTTTTTTCTCTTGATACCCAAAATATGTTGTTGTAAAAGCAAAGTCATATTGACTAGATTAGAGTTGTTTTTGGTCTATTGCTGTCTTATAGTGTGGAGGCACTTCAATCTAAATGAATGAATTAACATACACGTATCACAATTTGGACAGAATTTTCACTTTATTAATTAAATTACAAAGTAGCTGTATTTTGAACCAACAGAATTCCTTAACATGTAAATCTCTATATCCCAGCCAAGACAAATAGTATAGTTACAAACTAATGGGATTTCAAACTACAGGTAGCTCTCGGTTTGTGCCGCAGTTCTGTTCCTACAAAAGCCAACGCAAATCGAATCAGCGTAAAATGAACCCATGTTTACAGTGAGGTATAGAGTTAGGTTCTGCACAAGTGAAAAATAAGCAAATAATTTTGTTTATTAATACAATATAATACAAAATACATATAAATTTAATTTTTTAAATGTATTTTATCATAAAATAAAGTGAAATGTTTTTATTAAAAAATTTTACATTTTTCGGAAAAAAGATCCATCTTTAATTGTTTACATTTTTGTTTTCTTTCATTAAGAATTTTTGAATATGGTCGAATGGATGTGATGATGCTCCTTTTTACATTTGCACTTCTCTCCCAATCATTGTCTAACTCACAAAGTTCACCCGTCAAACTTTCCATAGTTGAAAATTAATTGATGTCCAATAAATATAAAAATATTTAAATAAATTTATATAAAAATAATTGGTGTCCAAACCCAGAGCTTCTATGCTTACTAATGTTCTTATACCATAAAAGTCCATTCAGTAAAACACCTTACAATGAGATGGCACTTCTAGGAATCATGACTTGTCGATGTCGAGACAAATCCACTCCTCATCAGCCAAACAATGCCTTCTTAAGCTAGACGATATCCATTTTCCTTTGGCAAGATGAAACAACTTCTTAGCGAGACTAAAGCAAGTTGAAACTTTCCCACCAAAACTGATCTGTATATGTGCTATGATGGGCCAGAGGTCGACCAATCCATTTCTCCACTCTACTGTAGCTCTATGTTGGGTCTGCAGCTCATTCAAATCTAAAAGCTCATGGAACGTTCTCTATTGGTCTAGATCTGACCAATCCCAACAAGTCATGATTCTGCCACGACATGTGGTGTTGTAGTGGACTCATGTCTCACTAGGATTGGTCAAATATGGACAAAATCTAGTCAAATCTAGGATAGGGAAAATTGGGGAATTACACAGCAAAATGGCAAATTGCACAGTGGTGTTATTTTAAATCAGCATAAATTGAACCGGTGTAAACTGAGGGCTACCTGCATTCAAGTTTGAATTAATGAGGATTTCCTGTATTTTTCTTGGAAAAATTTATTAATTTGATAAAAAATTTTTAAAGTTGGTATTAAAATTATATTAAACAAATAACTTATATGAATAATATCATATTTCATTAATTTAATTTTATTGTTTTGTTAAACTCTTTTTGTTCAAGTTCAGATTAAATATTTATTGTTGCAAACAATGGACATGAGACAAATTCTTATAAGAAAGAGTTTATTGAATTTAACATAACAAAAATTTGAATGCTTAAACAACTTGAAGTAAATAAGACAAAAAACTCAATGAGAAAACTTTTATTAAGTTCAAATTCAAGATAAAAATTAAACAGAGATTGATCTCTGAAAAGTTATAGAGTAGGATGGTCTCATAAATGTTCCTCTATTTGAACAGTTTGAAATATTAGCATGGCTCTCTCTCATTGGACAAAGATACAGCTGACAGAAATCCACTTTGCAGCAATACATTCAGAAAGAACAAATTGTAGACAAGGGGCCAACTTTTATGTTGAGATTCAATGGTATTAATGTCTTGTCATTATTACCTGACTGATTGATTAATTTAAAAATTTATTATGAAATTAATAATTAATCAAGAATTTAATGATTTTCTATAATTAAATTAATGAATGCAATTTTAAGTGTTACTTTGTTCTACATTTGCTAATTATAAAAGTGTAAGACTATATACCTCTTATTTCTCTAGCTTTCAGTAGTTTTTAGACTGTACTTTTTAGTTTATAGCAGATCAACATTGTGCCTGTCATGAACAAGGAAACTTGGTCATGACAGGCACAATGTTGATCTGCTATAGTTTCTCTCTTTTTTTTGAAATTCAGAAAAACAGGGAGAAAGTACAGCTGACCAATTGTGTGACAACAGGGGAGGCACTTGTTTTACAGTATTTTTCTTGGAAACTTCAGCTTGAGACTTAACATTTTTCAGTCTTCTGGATGATCTGTATCTTTTGTTTTAGTCCTAAACATTTATGTATTTTTATAAAATCATTTTTTTACAAGTTCAAAAACAAAGCTCATTTCTTTCAGATAACAACTTTAAAATAGTGAGAAATTATTAAAAGTGAAACTAAAACTGTGGGATACAATAATCTATTATAATCAAAAAGACAGGCTGCTGTAAATGATCCATAATAGAGAAATTCATTTACATCAGAATCCATAATAACAAATAGGTTTGCCTATACAAGAACATTAGGTTTATTTGGACATAAACTAGCATCCGTAATATTGCAAAGTCCATTATATCAAACTTTAACTGTATAATGTTTTAATATTCTGATTAAATTCAGTATGAGATTTTTTGAATATTTTTTCTAAATGAAAGAGTGATAAACACTAAAAATATTTTAAAAGGAATAAATATCATTGAGTTTAAAAAAAGTACTGTTTATTGGTTTTATTTAATGTTATAAATCTTAAAATTTTTGAATATAGGTATCAGTCCTGTTATATCACAAGAGAATGTTACTATTGCTTCGCCACCTGCTTGTAAACAGGGATGGTCAGATTTCTTTAATAGTCGTACAGTAGATGACTATGGTGATTATGATACTTTACAACTTGTTCAGAGTAAGAATGGAATTATTTGTTATGGTGGAACAATTAATAGTGTTAAATGTTACACTAAGCAATCACAGTTACCACATTATCAAGCAGGGCAAAGATTTGTTATTTGTGACCTTCAGAAAGGATTATTATGTGAAAATTCAAAACAGTTAAATGGAGAAAATTGTTTTGATTATCAAATTAGCTTTTATTGTGATTGCTATGAGCAAACAACTGAAGAATTTAGTTCTACATTTCCATCCTTGACTTCTACCGAATCAGAAGGTACTTTTTTATTTTTTTCAATCTATTTAAATTAAATTACTTAAATTTCTGTTTATTTTATTATTAAATTTATGTTTTGAAATGTTCAAATAAAAATATTTCAGAAGAAGAGGAGGAAGAAGAAGAGGAGGAAGAGACTGAGGAGGAGGAAGAAGAAGAAGAAAAGACAGAAACAGGAGGAGGAGGTGTTAGTCCATTCCGTACAACTGTTGCACCATGTTCTTATTGGTCAGACTGGATTAATGATAATAGTCCATTAAAAAATGCTGGAGATTTTGAGAATATTACACCTATTAATTTGAGGACAAAATATCATTTCTGTAAAGAGGTAACAATATTAAGTATAAATTGAAATCTCATTTCATATTTATGTTCTATGTTAGTGTTCTATTTTGAGTTAACTGAAGATTGATTAAAATGATCGAAAACGTTTTTAATTTAGTAAATTTTATTTGCTGGATTGTTAAAGGTGTGGTTTTTTTTTATAATATTAAGTATATTATATACAATAGAATTTAGTTAAGAAATTTTTCAAGAGACTAATTTAAAAAACTTCTTAAGCAGAAATGAAAATAATATAGCTTTTCTTTCAATAATCCATATTTATTATTTAATGTTTTGCAACATTATGGGGAATTAGGCTTATATGGTATTTATTTAGATATTTGTTTAATGTAGTCTGATTTATCTATTTTGTTATGTAAAAAAATTATAAATAATATAAAAGCTGTCATTTGTGTATATGTGAATTCCTTATAACTCCTGCAATTTTTGTCCAATCCAGATAAAATTTTGGTTATATTCATTTTATGTTCCAACAGAAAGTATAGGCTACTTATTCTGTGGAAATATTAGCTGTAGAATAAATGTTTTATCGATTTTGGATTGGTAATTGCACTTACGTTGCAGTGACGTCAGTGACCTCATTTAGTTCATGCTTGATGAGGGAATTTCCCTTAAGTTGCATTTTTAAATATTTTGACAAATGGCATATTTAAATCTGCCTTCATTAAATTTAACCTTTAAAAAAGATAGCTGCATCATGTCACTTCTATAACAAAATTTTAAAAAAATTGTTTCATAGTTACCATGTGATGTTCTATTATGCAATTGGAATTAATGATCTAATGAGCCTGTTATTTAAAATGTATTATTGTGTTTCAATTATGTTTTGATGGACATTATAAGGATGCTATTGAATTTGTAGAAATATTAATTACTCTTTTTGAATTTCTTAAGATCTGTGCTCTTCTCAATTCTTCAATCTCTACTTTTTTATAGAAAGTAGATTATCATACTTGATGTGAGAATTTCTAGTGTTTTATAATTTCCATAAACAAAAGTACAGATGTACAAATACTGTACTAAAATTTATTGAAGGCTTACAGTATCAGTCACATACTGAAAGTGCTTGTCAGAACTTACTATTTGTTGCAAGCATTATTGTCAGATAACTGTTTAAGAAAATTATAAAATTTTTTGTGTTTATAAATTCATGGTCTATAAATATTACATAAAAAGGATAAATTTATTTCATCTAGGAGAAAAAAGAAAAAATAATTTTTGTTTGATTATAAAATACATACTTTATTTCCAAAGTTGAAAAATGCTAGAATTTAGTAGTATAACATTTTAACACATTTATTACCACAATAGAAAGGCATAGAATATCACACTGGGCCATGCTTTTTTCATGTACAAACTAATACAAAAATGATGGCTATTTACATAAACCAACATCTACAAACACATGTACATGCGTAACAAGGCAACAACTACCAAATTATATCGAGCTATTACATCATGATTATTTTAAAATTAATTACTAAATAATTTTAAAATAATTGTAATATAATAGTCTGATATGATCCAATAGTTGTTGCTTGTTATGATGGCTATTTATTATAATTTTGTCTTTATCATCAAAAATAAAAAATTTTTCTCAATTTTTAGGTATGTTGCAGAATTGTATATGTGGCCTGTATGATCTTTTTCTGATCATGTTATGACACTTTGTATTATCACTAGGTTTTAAATTTAACAGAACATCTACTACATAAATGAATAAAGTCTAGATTGCATAAATCGGCTGATATAAATCCAAGAAAATACAGAATAATCATTAAAATTAAACACCTACTGATTTTATTCATTAACAGAAAATAAAGATTGTTTCTTGAATATTTGTTTTTGTGTTATTGTACTTGTTCACATTCATTGTGGAAGCAAAACATTAGGAAAGGCAAATTTTGCATATTTTTCATATTTTATAGGGGAAAAAATTAAATTTCTATTAGCATTCTATCATAAAAAAAAATTTATTTAAGATAAATATTTCCAAAGCTAATAGTTTATAAAATCAAATTGCTTTTTTAAGTGAAGTTCTAGAATTAACTATATTTATTATAGTTTAATGAAACTGACTGCAACTAAATTTTTAACAGCTGGAGCATGGATTCCTGGAATAATTGATAAAAACCAATATATTGAAATTAATTTAAATGAACCTCATATTATTTATGGAATTATTACCAAGGGAAGAGAAGGGTACTTGGAATGGGTGACATCTTATTATTTATTGTATAGTACTGATGGTATCTCCTTTTCAATTTATAAAGATTTCCACAGTTCTGAACAGGTATTATTTTTGTATTATTATTGACTATATAATAATAATAATTAAATGAAGTTAATTTATAAATTATATATTACACATTAGAAGAATTTTCANGTTGCATAGTTGCATCACATGGTGCTTAATGTGTTAATCAATAATAGTTAACTATGTTGTGATTTTATCATGTTTATGATATTAAATTTGAATAATTTTAATGATGTATTGATAATTAAATTACTGTTTATGAAGCAGTTTACATAATTTGAATATATAAAGCAATTCTTTTATTAGGAATAGAAATTTAAATTTTAAATTACATGGGTTTTTTTTATAAAATTGAAAAAATTATTTCTTTGTCTAAGAAAGCTTAAAATTAATTTTACAATGAAGTAAGGCTGCTACATTTTTATTATTAATTATTTTATTTGTAATTTACTGAATATTTAAAACTTGAATATTTTAGGGTCACATTACAGATATTGAATGCAAAGATGTAAAATTTAAAGAGGATTACACATTACGTAAAGAACATGATGTTACATGCAGTTTAGAAACAGGATTGAAATGTTGGAATAAAAAACAAGAGTTTGGTTTATGCTCTGATTACATGATTCGTTATTTCTGTTCTTGTGGTAAGCATTTTGAAATATTTATGTATATAAATAACAGAATATACTGTAAATAATTATATATATATAAGTGTATGTATGAGAAGAGCATTTGTATAAAAAAATTAATATATGAAATTCAATTAAAACATTCTCAATTATAAAGAGTAATTTGTAGATTTGGTTGATTGAATTAAATAAGTTTTTTAAATAATAAAATTAATTAAAATTTTATTTATGATAAATTCTGAATGCCATTTCACATATAATTCACAGTATAATCTGTTATAACACGATGAATGCCACTATGTCATTAGATGACATGTTTCCTGATGACACTTTTAGTTAAACTTATTTCATGTAATAATTAATTTATAACATTTATTCTTCAGTTAAATGTGTAACACATCTTTTACAAGTTATCTTGTAGATAGTATATGAAATAGAAAATTCTTGACATTGGCCAACTATGAGATAATTTAATCAACTCAGATAAAACCAAATATAATTTGAGATTTTAATAATGGAATAATTAACAAGACTCAAAAAGCTAGAATTTAATACTTGAACATTAAGTTATCCAAAAATTATTAATGAAACAGAATATGTTCCAAAAAATCAGCACATTAAAATTATTCAATTTTTTAAAATCTGTATTCTATAGTAAATAATATGAAGATGATTATTGTCTCAAATATATTTAAACAGATTTCAATTGATTTCTTTATTGTAAGGAGTAATTTTAGACTTCACCCTTATACTGGAATGGAAGAGAATATTTTGTACCTGCTATTTATGGTAATATTGGCTTCCATGAATTTCTTATACTTAATAACCTAGAAATGATTAACCTGCTGCTAGGCTTTACCAAGCAAGAATCAAACATGTTGGTGAAAAGGTTAAATTGTGACATTTCTGTAACTTGTTACAAAAAATTAAAATTTTTTCCATATCTCAATAAATTGCACAAAGATATTAATATTACTGGCAAATCAATATTATTTTATCCACTAATTTCATATTAATTTAATTAGTATTTTTCATAAGATTTTCAAGACTACAGAATGATTAATAACAATAATAATAATATAAATGTAAAGGTAAACAGCACATATCCAATGAGAATCACACAGGTTACCTGATAGGTTTTATAAAAAGTAAAGCAAAATTCTTTGAAATGTAGCTTAAATTATTTTTAAAGTTGCCCAGAAACTAGAAGTCATCCAAATGTAGAGACTAGCACACTACAAATATTTCAATCTGCTATTTGTAGCCCAATGTTGCAATCCCAAAAATCAGCTGTATTTTATAAGAGAAAAAAGAGTAGTCCACGTACACATGGACTATCCTTTTTTTCTCTTGATACCCAAAATATGTTGTTGTAAAAGCAAAGTCATATTGACTAGATTAGAGTTGTTTTTGGTCTATTGCTGTCTTATAGTGTGGAGGCACTTCAATCTAAATGAATGAATTAACATACACGTATCACAATTTGGACAGAATTTTCACTTTATTAATTAAATTACAAAGTAGCTGTATTTTGAACCAACAGAATTCCTTAACATGTAAATCTCTATATCCCAGCCAAGACAAATAGTATAGTTACAAACTAATGGGATTTCAAACTACAGGTAGCTCTCGGTTTGTGCCGCAGTTCTGTTCCTACAAAAGCCAACGCAAATCGAATCAGCGTAAAATGAACCCATGTTTACAGTGAGGTATAGAGTTAGGTTCTGCACAAGTGAAAAATAAGCAAATAATTTTGTTTATTAATACAATATAATACAAAATACATATAAATTTAATTTTTTAAATGTATTTTATCATAAAATAAAGTGAAATGTTTTTATTAAAAAATTTTAGTTTNCAACTTACTCACCTAAACTCTCTGTAGCGTGTAAGTAGTTTGGCCGCTTGTCTACTATTGGTCCAGATTCGACCAATCCTGTTGCGACACGAGTCGGCGACGACGTTTTACGAGTCCCTTTTAGTGTCTTTGTATGAATATTGTCACAATTTTTTTGCCACGTTATAGAAATCTTTGTTATAGGAACCCGCATTATAGGGGGGTCTACTGTATATGCTTTTAGTGTTGTAGAAAATAATTGGGAGATACATTACATAAATTTTGAGGAAGAATTAAATCAAACTATATATTATTCAAATATATGTTTATATATTCATTTATTATAAATTTAAATTGGCAAAATAAACTTTTCATAGTTTTTTCAAAAGCTATAGCTTTTTACAATAATAATAACAATAATAGTTTTTAAATAAAATTATTGAATTTATATTAACATTATTTTAATAAAAACTTATTTTAATACTTTTTTAATTTTTTATTTAGAGAAACCTACATATACAACTATTTCATATATTGTGACAACAGTTCCCAGTGTTGTATGTAAGTATTTTTACATTCATTATATAAACTTATATTCAATATACCATTGTTTTGGTAGAGATGGAGAACTACTATCCATGAATAATCGAATACTTTATAATATTTGAGGTCTGAGATCTCAAATATTATATGGATAAAAAATAAATTTGAATTCTACAAATTCCTCTAATATCATGCCAGACATATAGTCATGTGGTAAATCCAGAAGTACCAAAAGGAGGCTAATTCAAAAATTAAAATTATTTGAATAACTGATAAGGATCTTTTATTAACACACGCATGGTGATTGTATTGAAAATTGTCCAATAAACAATATTTGTCATCATAAATCTTTTTAAAAAAATCTTTTGAAATTTAAAAAAATAAATTTTAACTTTTTTCATCTGTCAATGACATCCCTTTGTATCTGTCACTGAGTACAGACAGTACCTCTGTCTTAATTTGTAGCAAGAAAAGAAGTGACATTTTCTGCCTTCAAGAAGTGGAGCAGGTCTCTACGAGCCTCAGTAGGAAGAAAGCTCCTGGTCTAGATCACATTACTTAAGATATTTCCCTTCAGATCTGGAAGACAAACTCAAATCAAATCCTGGACATGTATAACCATTGTTTACTTTTTGGCATTTGTCCTGAATCCTGGAAAATTGCATATATAGTGCCTATTCTTAAGCTTGATAGTTGGGATAGCTTTCGTTACATCTCTCTTCCACCTATCTTAGGAAAGGTTCATGAGGATGCTCACTAACATGCTGAACATTTCTGGAATCAACTCACTCTCTCAACAATCAACAATTCAGATTTCATAAACAAAGATCTGCTCTGGATGGATTTACTGCTGTGAAATCAATCACCTCCAAATATAAAGCTTTTGATAATGCCTTTGATAATGCCTGGTGGCCACTGATCCTCCTTCATCTTCAAGACATGAATTGCCCAGCAAACATATACTGCACTATAAAGGATCATCTGTGAAACAGGAAAGTTGTCATCACTTTTTGGCACTCTTACCTTCCAGACTGATAAGGTTAGGGGCTGCCCCCAGGGCTCTGTTTGTGGGCCTCTCTTATGGGTTGTCTTCTTCAACTCATTTCTCAGTCAAAACTTTGGTCAGGACCACATTATTGTCTATGCAGATGATGTGTTAGTTCTCATCAGAAGTAAATCCCACTCCAATTTGGAATTTCCTGCCAACCATATTCTCAGGAAAATACAAGTTTGAGATTCAAGTTATAAGCTGAATTTCAACTTTGAAAAAACTCAGGCAAATGTTGTCAGCAAACCACATTTCTATGCTAGAGTTCCTGCTATAAAATTTAACAACAGTTCCATCAAGGTGGTCAAGAGTCTTCAGTATCTTGATCACAAGCTCCTCTGGACTGCGCATATTTATTTTATCACAAAGAAAACTGGGAAAGTCTTTCATCACTTCTCTGCTGTTTCCAAGAACACCTGGGGCTTCAACTCAGGAGCTACATAATTTATGACTAGGTGTTTGTCATCATCATCTCTTATGCTTGTGATGCTTGGAGAGACACTGTGTCAGTAAATCTTATCTTGCATGCAAACTCATCTCTGCACAAAGGAAGCCCTTCTGTACATCAAGAAGGGTTACCACACCTGATCAAGTAAGAGTTTTCAGATTGCCCAACTAAGGCTCTCTGATTGATCTTACCATTACCAAAACCTCCAATTGATCTTATCATTAAACTAATCTTGCCAAACTTAAGCATGGGATTGACATTAATACTAGTACCATTTACTTTTAGGCAAACTCTCTTGAGATTCCCACGTTTTCAAGAAACCATATATCTGTTCCTTATCTATAAATTCAATACCAAGTTTTTCACCAATCCTAACCTTCAAGTTTATACTGATGACTCCAAAATGACTGTAGCTTTGTCATCTTTGATCTTGGGCAGGAGATCTTCCTTCAGAAATTTAAATTGCATTATCATTGCAGCATATTCCAAGTAGAGCTAGTTGCCATCCTCCATGCTATCGAATAGACTTCTTCCAACTATAACACAAATGCATTTCTATTTTTACTGATAGTGACTCTGTGGACATACTCCTAAGCAACATTACTTTTCATCTATTGACCATTGAGTTACACCATGCACTCATTCTCTCTGGCAATACTTACATTTCCTGGACAAGGGTGCATGTCAGAAATGAGGGCAACAAGCATGCTGATGCCCTCACCAGGTTTACCATCACAGATCCTAGTCTGGAACCTACCTACTGTAAAATGCTGCTGGACATTCAAATTATTGGGTGTCAGATTAATAAAATTCTACTATATTACATTTAAAATTTTAAAAACAAATTTTTTTAAACACTTCAACTTCTATTGTGTATTAAATATTAATGCATTAAAATTAATTAATTATAAAAATAGTAAGTTTTACAAATACATTATTTTCAATGTGTGAATAAAATTATAGATAAAAAATATTTCAGAAAGTTTATAGTTTCTTAAAATTTAGCTCAATAAATAATATTCTCAAAAACTTTAAAATGTTAACTAAACAAAATTTTAAAAAAGTATTAAAGTATTTAATTAAGAATTTTAGTTTCATTCATTTTAGATATACAAAATCTCAAGAAATGAAGTTGTTAAAAATGCAACTAAACTTTTCAGTAGTATAATATAATATTTATATCTAAGTTAATGGCTTTGATTTTTGTTTATCTGTTAAGAAAATGTATTATATTATTATTTTTTGCTTCAGATGAATGCTGGGATTACATTCCTTTAATTAATGGTGAATCTCCATTACCTGATTTTAATATAAAGGCATCCAGCAGTTTGAATTCAAAGTCTGGACCAAATAATGCTAGAATATCAACAGTGTCTTCTAAATATTCAGGTATAGTCAATGAAATGTAGTTATGAGACAACAATTAGATTGATATTACATTATATTTATTTGACTTATTTAACTTGTACATATTTTAAACATTAAAACTGTAATTATTATAAGATTATACAAAATTATTTATTAAATTCTGAATTAATGCTTTTTATTAAAAATCATAAATATAATTAGCATTTGGTAAAAATATATTTATTTTTAATTTTTTTATTTAAAAGCCCAATTGTTTTAAATTTTACAAAATAAAAGTTGTCCTTTTATAGCTTTGCTATTTTATAATTGTAAAGAGATAATGATTGAATATAAAAAAAAATTTATTTAAGATAAATATTTCCAAAGCTAATAGTTTATAAAATCAAATTGCTTTTTTAAGTGAAGTTCTAGAATTAACTATATTTATTATAGTTTAATGAAACTGACTGCAACTAAATTTTTAACAGCTGGAGCATGGATTCCTGGAATAATTGATAAAAACCAATATATTGAAATTAATTTAAATGAACCTCATATTATTTATGGAATTATTACCAAGGGAAGAGAAGGGTACTTGGAATGGGTGACATCTTATTATTTATTGTATAGTACTGATGGTATCTCCTTTTCAATTTATAAAGATTTCCACAGTTCTGAACAGGTATTATTTTTGTATTATTATTGACTATATAATAATAATAATTAAATGAAGTTAATTTATAAATTATATATTACACATTAGAAGAATTTTCAAATAAAATCTAAATCTTTTATTAGTAAAATCTATCTAATATCACACTTTTAAATTAATATATAAAATGTTTTGAGATAACTTACTCAGATATATTCTCTTGTAATTTTTGATTTAGGAAAGTTTTGAAAACGAAACATAACTATTTAAAAACTATTTAAAAGCTATAAATTTATAATATGATAATAAAAAATGTTCCAAATAATAACATTGATTATGTTTCAAGAAATAAATGCAAAATGAATATTCTTATTAAGATAATTATCTGAAAAAGAAAACATTAAGAGATTATATTCAGTCTATTTTTATCATCACATTTTAAATCTGTTACTTTTCAATATAAAATATTGTTTCTAAAACAAAATTAAAAAACACTTACTACAACACCTTTTCTTGCAGTCGACGTTTATTAGAAAACTTCAAACGTTTTCGGTCTTATTAAAAGACCTTTCTCAAGAAAATACGATTAAATAAAGAACAAACACTGTAAATCGAACACTTAATACAAATAACTCTTTTTTGAATCTTTCGAACTGGCTTATAATCCGTTGCGAATGACGTCAGTGTAAACTTAGCAACGGAAATATAACAATATTACATAAATATTTACATCTAAATACGTATAGTTGCCATCTCTCTACATTATTCAAAAGTACGTAATCTGAGATACATAGTGACTACTTCCTTCAATTATTAATATTATAATAAGCTAGAGGACCATGCTGCTGATATTTTAGTCGCTTCCCGGAAGTTGATTGCGAGGCCTTTATGCTTTGCCTTACAAATCTGCCAGGCTTCCGCGTAATGTCGGTGTTTCCTGTCTCGGACTATCTGCATTAGTCTTGCTTGGTCCCATTCAACTTGGACGTCTTGCTGGTCCGCTAGAACGTAGGTGGCTAGCGCAGTGCATGGTTGTTTTTTTCTTATATTTGCTTGGTGTTCTGCTAACCTGTCTTTGATACATCTTCCTGTTGCCCCTACATACATTAATTTACTTCGTCGCCTTGAGTCTGTGACTGGAATTTTATATACCCCGGGGAGTGTTCTTCTATCCACTAAATNCGGCGAGCTATGTCAGGGATAAAGTCGAATGTTAATCTTCCAGTGTCACTGTTGTTCCATTCTTCTTGCCACTGATGGAGGGCGATTTGATAGCTCCAGTGCTTGATTTTGGAGAGAGGAATTTTGCTGTAGCTGGAGGGCAAGGTTGAGACTGCGGCGGACTTGGCAAGGCGGTCAGCGGCCTCATTGCCAACAACGCCAGAATGCCCACGCACCCACTTAAATTGGATATTATGTCCGTGACTGTTGTTGGAGAGAAGCTGGTGAATATGGAGGACGTTGTCACCCCGTTTCCCTTGATTGGTGATAGAGTAAATCGCAGTAATACTATCTGAGTATATTGTGATAGATTTGCTATGAGGAAACCATTCAGCAAAGACGTGGTCAATAGCCTTTGTAATGGCCAGAATTTCAGCTTGGGGAACAGAACAATGGGGACCAAGCTTAAATGCTGAACGATGAGTTTTCCCAGTTTGATGGTCATAGAGAACAAATGCCGCTCCAACTTTGTTGTCGTCTTTTGATCCGTCAGTGAAGATGGATATGTCGTTAGTTTCATTGTAAGTAGAGATGTTATTGCTGGCAGATGGATAGTCATACATTGTGTTTGAAGTGGGGTCCTTGAGTTCGATCCCGAAGGTTAAAATGTCATTTTTAAGGTCGTTGGGTAACTCCAAAAGTGTGTTATTATTCCTGATATTATCTAGTGGGTTATTGTTAAGAAACAGGTTGTTGAATTTCCAGTTCCTAGCCATCATCCTGGCCTTGATGTGAACTGGTATTAGACCGGCAATCACCAAAAGGGCAGAAGTCGGGGCTGTCCGGTAGGCCCTGCAAATCCTGAGGGCAGCTACCCTTTGGGCTTTTGATAGTTTTTTCTGGATGTACACTTTCTGGGTAGCATCAGCCCAAATGGGGGCCGCATAGAGCAGAATGGGCTCGATTGCCCCAAGATAGATGTGTTTAGCTGCCTTATAGCCTATGCCCCAGGTATTCTTAGCAATGCTAATGAGAGCATTCGAAGCCTTGGTTGCCTTAGCTACTACCATATTGACATGGCTAGACCATTGAAGTTGCTGTTCAAGCTTAACCCCAAGGTATGTGCACTCCTTAACCCGGGAGACTCTTACCCCATCGATCTCTATACGAGGGCTCTTCTGAAGAGGAGTGTTTTTCGAAAAGATGATGTAGTAACACTTGGAGTAATTGATGGGCAAGTTAATCTCCGCACTCCAGCTTGAAATTTTTGCTAATAGATTGTTACACAGGACTGACAGCCTGTCACGGTTTTTGTCAGATACCAGTATGACGGTATCGTCTGCATACTCCTGTATGAGGTGATTGCCATCTTCGATGTTATTAATTTTTGTAAGGAGCTCGCTATGGACAATAGTCCAAAGACCGGGCCCTGAAATGGAGCCCTGTGGACAGCCCTTGGTGACGTCATAGGTATAGTTGACTTTGTTCACTAGGAAACCAGCTTTTCTGTCAGCAATGAAGCTTTTGATTAAATAGAATAGGTTCCTC
>NW_019385175.1:0-560 GCF_000671375.1 Centruroides sculpturatus
ACACTTTGAAATTTCGAGTTAATTAAGCAAAAGATTCGAGGTTTTTTCTATATGTGTGGATGTTAGACTGTGTGGGGGGAATGATTTTGTTCAGCCTGTTTGAAGCCTAATAATTTCTGTGGTCAAAGTGGTCAGAATCAGAGTCAGATGGTTTTATACAGGAGTTAGTTATTAAGCGTCAAAGTGGTTGAATTAAATCGTGTCCCCATACACATTCTAACATCTTAGATGAGAACATCTTAACGGTTTTACAGTACTATTATAAAATGACAAAAAAAAGCTTACTTTGAGGGTAGAGACAAGTTTTATTTTATTTTTTTTAAATTTTGAACGCTAATAACAAGTAAAATATTCATTAAGAGATATGATACATGACCCCTTTTATGTCTTCACCTTGTCGACCTTTAATTAAGAACCAAAATTTAATAGTATTAATGCCCCTTTATAAGCAAGCTACAGTGCCACATTTCGTTTCTTAAACTTTACCCATTCTGAGATATTGTTTAATATCTCAGAACAGAAAATAAAGAAATTAAACAAATTAGACGCCAACACACACA
>NW_019385175.1:3572-9263 GCF_000671375.1 Centruroides sculpturatus
GATAACTTGCCAAAAAGAAAACGCTCTCGGTTAATTAATAGTGTTTTTAGTGATGACGAAGTAAATATTGTTTAATTTATATTAATATGTATCACTTAAAAAAATTTTAATGAAGATATTTATCTTAATTATGAAAATATACTAGCATGTTTTTTAATTTTTGTAACCTAACCCTCCTTTTCGTATTAGTTCTTTGTTTCGTATAACACGGATTCGCATAACACAGCATTTTTTTGGAACGTAACTACCGTGTTATACGGGGGTTACCTGTATTTTTATGTCATTAACTTTATTTAAAAGTTGTTATAATTTTAAAACAATTTTAAAAAAAAGTTATCCGAAGGTAGGATTGAACCTAGATCACCCGCGTGGCAAGCGAGTTCACTACAGACTCAGCCATTTCGGTGTGCTGTCATAGTGTAAAATCAACCAGTATATGAGCTGCACTTAAAACTTTAGAGCCCTTTTTCTTGGAATCTTCTGGCTAGTGCACTTTACAATTCTTCTGGGTGGACACCCTTGAGATATACTACTAACCTGCAAAGTCTCATCCCAAACTGAATTTCTGAGACCGTAAGATCCCCTTGTAAGTTATTGATAGGAGGCAACATATCATCAACTGTATATCTGGCATAATTTTGCTCATTACAAATAAGCCTTAAAGTTTATCAAATTTTCATTAAAAAAAATCTTTGTAGGCAATAAGAAATTTTACATCACTGGAAGCATGCCAAATAAAGATTTTGTATTACTTCTGAAATTTTTCAGCATGCACAAGATTTAATTTCAAAATCAATAATGCATAAATCATTCTAGCAGAAAGATTTTTAATGAAAGTTTCCTTAAACCAACAACTTGACACCTAAATGCAAATTCCAGCATATAATGAACAAATAAAATTTACTGTTCAAATGTTTTTGGCTGTCTTTCAGAGGATTTGTCTGATCTACTCATGGCAACACCAACTAAGTGCTACAGAAAAACCATTCTATCCCTAACTAGGGTAAGAGAGAAGCTGATGTTCCTAATTAACTGTCACAACAATGGAGCCTTCATATGTCCATCTTTTGAATAAAGCTTACGTATGGCTGTGAAGCTCTTTTGCCTGAAGTATGATTTTTGTGCCTTAGAAAAGCTATTCGATGTACCAGACGCCTGACATACCCCAAATTGAATCAACTCATCAATCTTGAAGAGGACTTATATAGACAGGATTTTACCATCCTGAAACATGTGAACTCCAGAGTCATTGAACTAGAAGCAATGGTCAGGCATAATTTGCAGCATAAATATGAAAAAAAGCTCACTTGGATATTCAAAATACAAAAACTGCATTCCTAACCTAAGTTCAATAATGTTATAACATGTTGGGATAACATCTCTCCTCCAGAATACTTCTGCAAAACGAATTTGGCCCTATGTTCGTGCCTCAATCAGCTGCACTGAATCTCTGTTTTCGTTCATTCTGAATGTGGAGAAATTACTATCTAGAGGAAACAATAAGTATCCAGACACCCACAAGGACTATCTTTGATGGAAGGCGCTGATGGCAATTGAAAGTTACAAGCCTGAACCAGACGTACATAAGTTCTGGAATTACATCAAACGCTGCAAGAAGTGGCTACAATCTAACATCATCACAATGGTCAAATCTGATAAGAGCAAGGCAATCATGCTAAGGGCAATCTATGTCAGTATATTACACCAATATATAGTTGACACTCAGTGTCAACTCGCTGAGACTTCCTAACGATGAAGCTACAAAGTCGTGTCGGTAGATTCATACGAACTGGAAGTCTTAGGCCTTCAACATTCAATAGTTATCTCCCATGACAACCCCTACCTATTTACATTTGCTAAAATGCATAAACCTGAGCAACAATTAAGACCTGTGATCAATAAAGCCAGATCTCCCACGTTCTTTTTAGAGAAACGTATCAATCACTTGTTACAATGCCATCTTGAAGCATACAACTTACTGTCTCTGATTCCAATGCACTACTTGCCAAACTCTATAATATAAATTTAAATGGGAATGAATATCTTTCTGTATTCGATTTCGTATTGATGTTCCCATCCATTCATTTGGAACCATGTTTTTGTGCGCTAAGAGATTTCTTTCTCACTACCATACCTGACATTCAGAGATTCCATTCTCAGATATTATAACTTACGCATCTAATATGCTATTCTTCCTTTTTTTTACTTTGATGGTCAAACTTACATCCAAAAATGGGGAGTACCAATGGGTAGCCCTATCTCGGGAGATCTGTGCAAACTCGTCTTACAAAAATTGGAAGAAAGAGTGTTAGTAAACTTACAGACTAATATCCTTAGTTATACACGGTATATAGACGATATCTTTGTGATGGTCCAAAACCCTTTTGTTTTAGAACAGTATTGCCCCTCTAATAAACCTCGTGATTAGGTGAAAAGGGAAAAAGGAGGCCTTCTGCAGTCGATGACCAAGACGATCTCCTCGAAAAAAAAATCATTAGTATATCAATAAAAGAAATCTCCTCCATTTGTTTAAAGGAAATTCTATAGATGTTAATATCAACAAGACGGGAATAAGAGATGTTTCTTACCCTCTCTTTGGTTGCACGTGACACGTGGTTACAGCAATAAATCGCCTCGTTCGTAGTCAAACACAACAAATATTATAAACAATATCAGTTTACAGAAATTATTGTCAGATGAATGTTAATTTATGGATGAGAGCCATCAAACCTATAGAAATTTATATTATAAAATCATATCTTCTAGACACCAATATCAATAAATTAAACAAACTTCTCTGTGCCAGTGGTCCGTACTAGCTAGATCCAGACATCAACACACGAACAGGTGTGCGTATAAATCATTAATGATGTCATAGTTCTCACCCCCTCAAAAATAGTATAAAGAAGGCTTGGACGCAGTCCACAAGGCAGACACCTCCAGGGCAGACATCAACTGCCACATCTAATGACCCATACCACCAACCCATCCGTTGCTACCTCGCCATAACTGCCGTGACAATCCAGGAATGTTTTTACCAACAACCCATATTACGGATCGGGAACTTAGAGGTAATTTTTTTGGATATCTATTTGTATACTCTCTCTCTGCGAAATCTCTCTCTGAGAGGTCTCTCTCTCTCGTCTCTTAATTTAACTTAGAGAATAAAGATTAGATGTTCCATATGAAAGATGAATCATTATTGCAACGTACAATAGAACTTTTGTAACTCTTCACTTTCGCCTTTGATATGTACTGTACAATTTTATAGTTGTTTATTAAATGTGTTATTCTTGTTCAACCTGTGTATTTATTTGGGAACCTGTCAACTTACCCATTAACCTCCCCACTCATTTTATTTTGCCCTCCTATAAAGCCATCCTCTGACAGAGCTGCCGGTAAGTGGGGACAACTAATCCTCTCGGTTCTCACATTTTGATTGTATGGAAAACCAAACCCGATATAAGGGAGATGTTAAAAGTTTTTAACAACAATGGTTACAGACTAACACTTGAGTTAGATCAGGAAAGTAACACAGAAGTTAACAACTTGGATGTCAAGATTCATATGGCAAATAAAAATATAACCACGACTATTTGGCCTTTTAAGGTAACGGCATTCCGGGTCCTAGTCTCAAGGACTTACTCCCATTGCCCAGAGACTTCCGATATCTACAATGAACTGAAATGCGTCAAGTATATAGCATCTGCACATGGATATCACCAGTCCTTAATCAACAGGCTGCCAACCAGCAATCTAAGATAGCTATCACCAACACGATGGTTAATGATGCAGAGTACAATCGGGTTGTTATACCTTATGAACCATCCCTCCAACAAATTTACAATAAAATCACTAAGGATTTAAACTTGCACTTAACATATAAGAGAAAACGGAACATTTTCTGGCTTTTAACTAATGCAAAAGACAAGAAAGTGCCAGGAGTGTACCAAATTCCATTGCAAAATGAACATTTTAACAGACGTAAAATATACACCATATCCACATACAGATCCCTTAAGGCTAGAATTTGAGACCACTATGATGTGTCAAAGGGGAATTATAATACTGGTCTGGCCCAGCATGCTACCAAACCCATGGGTTCTCCATGTTGGGATGAAGCTACACTTTTACATAGGGCATCTGACCGACATGACTTACGTTTGTTGGAGGCTCTTGAAATTTATATAGCGGGCATGAAGGGAGGTTGCATTAACTCAGACTATATTCCGGTTCCACAATTGTGGAAGTATTATTTACAATGCCACAAAGCATAACAATAATTTTTATGTGTAATTATTTATTTATCTTTATGTAATGTAAAGGAAACAATTTCCTTATCAAACATTTATATGTTAAAACATCGGACTAACTTTTACAACGCCACATAATATAATAATAATGAGTGTATTTATAGCTTTATTTAAAAAATAATTAATTTATATGTTGTAAGCATAACGATTTTTGTATTGAACATCGTTTAAATGTTTAAAAATTAAAATGCAGTGTAGTTTGAAATTTTCAAAGGATAAAACTGTTATACCTTGTGTTTTTCATGCATTCATTCCTGATGAGGGCCTCTGAAAGACAGATGAAAACATTTGAACATTAAATTTTATTTGTTCATTATATGCTGGAATTCACATTTAGGTGTCAAGTTGTTAGTTTATTATATAGTTCCAGTTTAAGTGTGCCAGTTTCTTTATGTTTGAAAGTTTCCTTAGTAAACAGATTATAAATTTAAATTCACTTCAGAAACATACTGACTGAATATTTCCGAAAATTGAAGCAACTAATATGTAATAGTGTTTTTAAACATTTTTCTAATAGTATCATCCCTAACATTATAACTATTTCTTTTGATACCCTTCCTTTATCAATGTATAACTTAAGTTTATTCACTACTTATACATTTAGTAACACACACAAAAAGTATTCACAAATTAGAAGAAACAAAATGTCTTCACATTGTCTCTTTTCAACTCCTCAGGAACAGAACATCTTTATGGTCACAGTTAACCTTTTATTTGCCTCAATATATAAAAACGTTAAAAATATTATTTATTAATTAATATATTGTGCAATTGTCCAGGAGATCTTTAATGATTTTATGTATCAAGGTGGATGAGTAGCCTCAAATAAATGGTTGACTCTGCCTGTACAGAATGTTGTGTTCTTGAGGTGTTGAAAAAGGATAGAATATGAAAATATTTTGTTTCTAATTTGTAAATATTTTTATATTTTATTATTATTATCCTGGCTTTGTCTTTATTAATTATATATTAGAAATATTATGGACATATGTTCCATGTATGTTTTGTAGCATGTCTGAATTGAAATTGCAGCACCAATAGTGTGCCATTGGCATCCCAGCTAGAAACCACTAATGTAACATTTCACACAATACATAATAAAAAATTGATTTTATTTTAATTCACAAAATAATATTCAATACTATTTCAAGTTTTTTCCAACTACAGTAGAACCTCGAAAACTCGGCTCTCGATAACCCGGCACTCCGGATAACTCGGCCACACCCTGGCAGGGCAAAAAAATCCTTAGTTAATTAATTTTCATTATAGACAGCTTTATAAAAGTATAAAAGCTCTCATAAAGTATTTTTCTGAGGTCTGTCTTATCAGGTAAATTACTGTACACAGTGTATTCATTAATTTTCATTTTCATGTAGTA
>NW_019385175.1:10298-29273 GCF_000671375.1 Centruroides sculpturatus
CGTTTATCCGAATCAATTGGGGACTGGGGTAGTTCGGATAACTTATTTTTCGGATAACGAATCATGTACGAAAAAATATATTAATTTATCCCATGTTGAAATTTCTCTCCGTTGCGTGTCGCTTCGCGTTGAATTTTCGTCGATGTTAACCCTAACGAAGACTATTGTATCATTAAAAACTTTTTTTTATTTTGTACAAACAAAATAAATTTATTGAAAAATATAAAAACAATAAAAAATTATATTTCAGATGTTAATTTAGTATCAAAAACGTAAAATATTTGAGTAGCCCAAGACAAAGCCAAAGATTGAAGCGCCACAGCACTGGCGAAAATTTAAATTTGCCGACTGGAATTCTTTCGGATGATTGACTTTCGGAAAATCGACGCTCTACTGTATAATTTTTTTTTATTATTTCACATAAACAGAGTAGTTTACTTTTAAATTTGTCAATTTAATTCACATCTCTGAATCATGTTCTTTCTACACTTTTGTTTCCTATACCACAATAACTGATCAGAAGGAGCTTGGCAAAGTTTGCCTTCCCTAGATATATGGTACCTAACCTAACCTAAAGGTAAGCACCTAGCTCATTCAGGGTTTTTCTTTGCTGATTTCCTCCTGTGGGAACCAAGAGAACCCACAATGAGGTGGCTGGATGGCATGGGATGAAGTCTAACATACTTGAGACAAACCAGCTTTAAGAAGTTCCTGTGGTTTTGCAACTGTGAGAGGCCAGACTTGACAGAAAAATTTTATTCGAAAAAAAAAAAAAAAAAAGATTGTTATGGATATGATTATATCCTTTCCCGCGGACTTGTTTCCTTGTTTGAGGGCGACACATGTCACTAGGAATCAAATGCAAAAATTGCCATTGGACATGGAGGACAATTTTACAAAAAAAAGATAAAAGTTGCAAGGGGAAACCCCCAAATAAAGGAGAAGGCTGATGATGCGACAGAGAGTTCATTCATCCTCGGAGGTTGGTTGTGTGTGTACACTCGAATAGACTTCACCACTGATGTTCCTCCAATAGCTAGCGATCAGAAGCTTAACCACCGATAGCCAATGACCCAAGTACCCACGAAGGACGTGTCTCTACCAAAAAAGGATCCAAATCAAGAGAGCAATCTTCAGGTAAATACCATGTGCAAACATTTGTAAACCCTCTCTCTCTCTCAAAGCATATGTGTAACTAGTTTATATAATCAATAAACAGATATTATTTTCTATAATCGAATTGAAAAGTGTACTTCTTTGCATAATCAGTCTCCATCCTGAGTCCAACCGCCCACAGATGCGACCACTCGTGCGTAAAGGCAAACATATGGTCTCTGTGTCTACCCTGAAGACACAGTGGTGTCAGTCCTGACAAATTAGTCATTGCAGTCTTCATTGATGCAATGTCGAACCTTTGGTCCTGTGATGCCTAAGCACAGGGGCGCTTTGCACATTGTCACACAACCCATCCAGATTCATTTTTAAATTCCCAGAACAGGAGGCCAGTACTTATTGCTCAGTCATCTAGCAGTCATATAAGAATATTTTGTCATATCTTTGATTGAGAATAAGCCAACCAATTAAAATGACCCTTCTCACCCAATGAAGATATATTTTTTATTCTTCCTGTGCAACAACCATAACTGCCACTCGTTAGCAGAATGGCACTTTAATTAAGGAAGGTCTTGTCAAAGTTACACCCACAACTCACTATTTGCTTCCAAGCACACCCTCTTTCTCTTGGGTACAAGTGTTTACCAGTTGGAAGACAATAGCAAAGAGAGGAAATAGTAGTAACAAGATTGTTATAGTAAAGTAAAAATTGTAGAAATTCTTTCACCATGGAACTGACAGAAAAGCAATGTGAAACTGAAAGCTTGATATTACAAGGTTCGTTATAATGAGATTTGGTATTTTTGTTTTATCCCAATATCAAGTAAAACAGTGTCATGCTGCACTGTTTTATTGCTTATGAAATGAGGAAGGCTGATTGCATTACAATTTCAAATAAAGAATATTAAAATTTTAGAAACAAATATATATATTTATATTTAATATTAAAATTTATTAATTGTTTTAAAAATATTTATTTTGTAAATAATCTACTTCTATTTGTTGGCAAATTAATTGATGGGTTTGGCATTTCAGGTTAGATGTACTTTAAGAAAATAACATATTTGTTCACTTTGTATAAGAAGGAAGATTTTATTCATATTATGGTACATTACATTCCCAATGTTTATTTCAAAAATGTAATCATGTTAAGGTGTCAAATCAATTCTTACATGCAATTTTGGACTAATACATGAATGCACAAACCAAAGATTAGTTTTGTCATTTAAGTTTCTCCAGCAATTTTTAAATGTGAATTGTTATTCTAAGTGAATGAAAGTATGAAAAATTGCATTAAATTGTCATTCAAGTAGTAATAAGAAAATGTTTTAATGTAACAAAATAAACAAAAAGTATCTAATTATGTTTTTAAAAATTTGTTTTGGTTATTTCCAAATAAAATTTGATTTTGAATAGTGTGCTTTCTTGAATAGATGAAAAATGGCACAATATCAGCATGCAACTTGCGGGAAAAAAAACCTGAGATTCTATTGTAATAAATAATTTCCTACCCTCTTCAGAAACAACTTCACTTTTTATTTCTTCAATAAGCTGCTTCTTTTTTTTGGTAGGTTTAGTTTCTTTAGATTCACAGTCTATAAAAAATATAAAATTATTTACATTCTAACAATGTTTGATTTAAAAATAAAAAAAAAAAAACTTATAATTACCCTCAATTTTTATTTTCTTTACAAATGGTGAAGCACCTGTTCCACTATCATCAAGCTTTCTTTTTTTTGACTGAGATGGTAAAGTTGAATCTTGCGAAACATCATATTGAAAGACTTGACTAGAGAAAGATATTAAAATTTTGTATTTCTAATTATAAATATGTACAGAATTCCTTTTAATTAATTAATATGAATATAGTCGTATTTACATGCATGCCTATATCAATGAAATAAAGAAATAATATTTATAAAGAATACCTTTTATTCTCGTATTTCTCCCATTTGGCACGTGCTTTACCAGAACCACTGATCTGTCTTACCTATAACACAAGTTAACGTTTAGCAGTTGCATTATTTAAAAACTTTCTAATTTTTATAAATTTCTTACTCCTCCTTCCTCCAAAAGTCTTAATCTGGCTTCAAGTTTGGCTTTATGTTCTGCACCTAACTCGAAACTAATGTCTTCACCAAGAGCATCAACCCTGCAAGCTAATGAAGATTTTGCTGCCAACATTCTTGACATCTGAAAAATTATTAAAATAGATTATCCTATTGAAATTTTATTATTAAAAAAATCTTTTATTAAACATTTTCTAACCTTTCCTTTAAGTTTAGTATTGGTTTGACCAACCAATTGGGCATGATAAATTAAACCATATTTTGGAGTATCGTGTTTAGTTTTCAAAGCTCTAAAGAGGGCTTTTTCAGCCCCAAGAATTTGAACAGTGGAAGCAGGATGTTTTGCCAAATTTATTAATGATCCTGAAAAAATTCAAATATATCATAACTAAATAAATAAAAGTTAATGAAATCAAATATGCAATATATAAAAATAATGAAAATTATCTTCTTATATTAAAATTTCTACGACATATGTTGTTTAGTTTATAAGATAGTTTATGTGAAGATTCGAAAGTAACAAATTATTTTCTTAATAAGTTAGAAATTTGATGAAATAATCAATAAGTTAAAGTAATATTTTAACGTTAAAGTGACACATTTGTCACCTTATTTGGAAGAGACCTGTGTGGAAGGGAAGTGAAACTTCCTTTTTCTAAGGTCTTATCATACATCACTGTAAAACATGTCATTTGAGTCAGGTTGAATATCCTGTGAGACATCAGTTTATCTCATCAGATGATACGAATCAATCAGTAAGATTGGAGGAATTTCCTCATAAAAGGGCAAATTCTCATTATTCAAAGTCGTCATTGTCACCTCGAATAGGAACTAATAGTCGAGACGACCATGGGAAGGACAGGCCTAGAAGAGAATCATAGCTGAGGACAGCGATAGCCACATAAAAGTCCTATCTCACTAACAGTCCACCCTCCTCCAACTCCATATCATCAGTATAGAAACAACCAAAGGTATTATTACCCTATATTATTGTAAACTCTTTCATAGTTAGAGGTGAAATTTGTTCATTTAGTTTATAGTTTATTTCATTTTGTTCCAGATATCTATTAAATTCTGTGTTTTGTAAATGCTTCTGTCTACTAATTCAATTTCTACAAACCCTGATCGAACTTACCCGCAACTTCCCTCCCCACTTGCATTTAAGACCCTCCTATACTTTTAACATCCTTCGATGCCATGAGTTTTAACATCCTTCGATGCCTTCTAACCATTGGATCTTACTGATCCAATGATTAGAAGGTATGATACCTTTGCATGTGTTCTCATATCTATAAGATATTTTGTTTACAGAACAATGTCCTTAAGCTTTCTCCCATAGGAAAAACATTGAAAATTTGCAACAGTGTGTGCTAATGATGAAAGAAGTATAGCTGTAAATAAAGAACTGAGGTGTTTCTCAGAAGGACCAGAAAATAATTCTGTATATTTTGGGCACTAAATAATCTGCAAAAACATTTAAACCAGTGATTCCCAAACTTTTTCGATCCATTGCCCCCTTTGTTCCATAAAGTTATACCCAACGCTCCCTAACCCATTTTCTCTTGTGTGAGAAAGGATTGGAAATATTCTTAGGAAAACGTTTCTATGAATCTCACACTTTGTGTCCTTACCATACATTGTTCTCAACATCTGGAAACCATTAAACTCAAAGTTTCCTCTTATCAGTTTAACAGAGGAAAGGGAACGGCTTTCAGTGACCCCAATTTTGCCTTTGGTCACCATTCAATATCCTGCCTCCAGCGCCCCTAGATTTACTCATCACCCACAAGGGGGCGTTATTGCCCACTTTGAGAAACGCTGATTTAAACTGTTGATGGACATAGCACACCAAGATATTTTATAAAGACAAGTGTCTGAGGTTGTAGCAACTTACAGACTGCCAGATCATTATGTCATGCATAGCTGACAGACATGTCAATCACCAAAAAAATAATGGTAAAGTAAAAAATTGCTGTGCATATGCATGCAAGCATGTGAAAATTTTGTGTGACTGCATGAGTAAGGTGGAAATTTTCACAGCAGTTTTTGAGAACCTGTGATAAGTGAAAGATCTTTTCAACTAAAATTTTTCCATGATATCCTCATGCTGTATGCTATGCATCTGGGTAGTATGTAGCATGAGCATGAAGATATGAAACCACAGCTAATTAAATCAATTCAGTGAAAAATGCCTCTAATAAAGCTAACAGGGGTGAAAAATTGCCACTTTTTCAGATTATTGTGGGTTAAACTTTATTTTAGGCTTCTTCAGTTCAACCTGTTTAAATATCTCTCAACTAAATAAGCCTAAAATAAAATAGGTGAAAGTATTCTTAGTGTATAAAAAGTTTGTAACTTGTTCTTTGTGTAATGTATTAATTTATACAAATTGTTCTGACAATACTTTTTAGAACTGTTGTGTAGCATAATTTAAACTATGCTGCACTACAACATTAGTATTTGTATAAACAGTAAAAATCTGAACTCATAAGTAATCATTACATTTTAATAACAACATCATTATTACTTTTTCTGTTAAACACTGTGGAGAAATAATCAAAGTTCCATCTATTTTTCTGATTATTGAATATATTTAAAAAATTAAAAATTATTACTACTAAACAATATCAATCTTGAAAAATGTAATAATTCAATTAAAAATTATATAAAAATGCCTGCATATACTAGGTGCTACTCAAGTCCCTTGCCATAACAACCATTTACACTGCTACATATAAATAATGTTTTTTATTGATAAATATATGCATAAAAACTCCCTACTAAAAGAAAAAAAATCCAGTTTCCTGTTGTATAAAAAAATTTACATTCTTTGCATTGCAAATGGCTGCTATGTTGAAGAACTTCTAAATCATCTGTTACATGAAATAAATCAATATTTTTGTTTGTTTATAATTTAAAAAATTTGAAAATCATATCTAAGAAATATTAGAAAGTTTCAACATTGTCCAAAGTTGTTCTTTTACTATATTTTCGTGAATATTAGACACTACAGATCACATGATTATCAGTAATAATATTAAATCTAAATTAGTCAATGATTTAATAATTTGAACTACATCATATTTTAATTTAAATTTTATTTGACATATAAATGAATATAACATCAAAGGGAGAAGATAAAACAAAAATTCTTTTAGCTCAAAACATCTAATTCCATTAACAACTTGTTAAATTTTAACAACTCCAAAAAGTTGGAATAAGAATTACCAGACAACATTCTTATGTACTCCCTGTACATGTTATTTCTACATTTACAGAACATGTGACAACACCAGACGCTGTAACTACATAATTGATTACAAATTATACACACCAAAGAAAAACAAACTTCTTGACATAACACAATTCAGCCTCAACCTTGCTATTTGTTTTTTCACCACAATAGAGAGTCCACCATCCCTTAGAGCTGCCGCAAACTAGCGCTTTGCGAGAGCAAAATGCTAGCGAACATGCGCTAGCACAACCAATGACATCGAAGGCTCCGCCCTTTTCTTCTTGCCCGCGCTGTTTTTCCTTCGCTAGCGCAGCGATACGAGAGTACGCTCGCTGTTCACAAAATTCAACAACTAGAGCATTTACCCTAGCAAGAGAGAGCGGGGAAGACGGATGACTACATAAACATGTCACATATCAAAAAAGAAATAATAGAAATTTATCGATGTACGTAAATTACATGATTAATACATTCAGTATTGAAAAGAAAATAGTATAACCATTGTATGTAAATAGTAATATACAGTATAAATAGTTTTGGGCTAGTTAAGTATAGGTTATAATAAAATCTTGTTCTATAGCCAATCTACATCTGTGGAATCCACGTCATGTGATCTACGTTACACAAGCAAACGTTGTGTAGTTTGCGGCTGCTTCGTGCCTGCGTAGCTTACCTAGCAAAAATGGCTCATAGCATCATGGGAAAAAAGGCAGGGCTTAGGAGCGCGAGCGAGCGTACGCTAGCTCCCGCATTCTGTAGTTTGCGGCGGCTCTTAGTCTGCCATGCCAAAATTGGGCTTTACCTTACTATAATAGCATAACAACCCAGAATTATTCAACACATTCCTCATTTCTTGTAGTTCCAATTCTATACATCTCAAAACTATGGATGGTATTCGTTCTTTCCATCTATCAATTTGTTTCTCAATAACCATATCATTAAATCCCATTCACTCCAGTCAATGTTTGAAATCTAACCATCATGATTTACTCTCCACCTTCATCCACATTCTTTCCATGCTGATTCTAGGTAGCCTGTCTCTAGATAATTCCAGTATTCTTACATAGTACTTTAGAACTGCTTTTGTAAAAAGATATTCAATGGTACCATCCAGTTTCCCATAAAACAGCAACATTTGATGCATGAAATCTGAGGCCCAATATTTTCTTCAAAAATTCTCTATGAACTAACTCAAAATTATTAACATTGGGCAAACCCCAGACCTGAGTGCCATAAGAAATAACAGATTTAACTGTTGAATCAAATAACCTGAAATGTGGAGAATACGAGACTAACTGAGATATTAAAAATTTTACATAATTTCGACAGCTTTAGCTTTCCTCACAGTAATCTCAAGTGGTCTTTCATATTAAGATTACACTTAGACCAAATACCCAGATACTTGTATTTTTCAGCTATTTCAATTACTTCATTATCCAAAAACCATTTAAGTTTGCATGATCTTTTATTGCTATTTTGAAAAACCATTATCTTAGTTTTTTTAATATTAATCTGCAAGTCCTTATCATTTGAAAAGCTCAACAGACCATCAATTGCCAACTGCAATTCTAACAGGCTGTCAGCCACAATCACCACATCATCTGCATACAACAGATCCTTAATGTAGGTATTGTTTCCTAACCATCATAAATCATTAAACTTTAAAATTTCATTCAATCTATTAACCAAACCATCAATATACCAGGTTGTTCAATAAGTTTTGTTGTTCAATAAGAAAAACACAATTTTATGGTTTGAAACACATTTTATTATTCAATATAATCTCTCTGAACTTCAATACACTTGTTCCAGTAATCTTCTAATTTATGAATTCCGTCCCTGAAGTGAGAATCCGGAAGACTGTCAAAACATGCTTCCACAGCTGCTATTACCTCTTCATTCGATGAAAATCATTTCCCACACATGAATTTTTTGAGATGCAAGAACAGCCAGAAGTCAAAGGAAGCTAAATATGGCAAATAGGGTAGGGTGGATGTTGCAACAATTCATACTTTAATCCACTGATTTTCACAATGGTCTTTTGAGGTGTGTGAGAGGGTGCATTGTCTTGATAAAAAAAAATTTTTTTTTCTTCTATAAACCAGATCTTTTCTCACAAATTTTTACATCCAGCTGGTCAAAAAGGTTACAATAATAATCTGAGTTTATTGTTTTACCAGTTTGGAGGTAATCCACGAACAAAATTCCTTTTGCATCCCAAAAAAACTGATGCTAACACATTGGTCAATTTCTGCACCCTAACTCGCTTTGGAGCTGAAGTACCGGGTTCACACCACTCCTTAGCCTCTTGTTTTGATTCAGGATCATCGTGGTAGACCCAAGTCTCATTCATAGCAATGAAACAACACACAAAATCCTTTTTATCCTTTCTAAAGCATTCCAAATGCTGAGAAAGTCGCATTTGAATGTGTTTTTGTTCCATTGTTAGTGAATACAGCACACATTGTGCACACAGCTTTCTGTAACCCAAAACTTCAGCCAAAATATTGCTCACACAGCCTAATGAGATCGCTAGGGCTTCTACTAAATCTATCTTGGTTAATCGACGATCTTCCAAAACCATATGCTGTATTTTTGCTACGATTTCTAGTGTTGATGCACTTTCTGGATGTCCTTCACCTGGATCGTCTTCAAGACTTGTACGACCACGTTTTAATTCAGCATCCCATCTTCTACTGTTCTAATTGAAGGTGAAGAATCCTTATACACTTTTAACAATCGTTCATGAATTTGTTTTGGTGCTACACCTTCCAAAAATAAGAATTTTATCACTGCACAATATTCAATATTTTCCATTGTAAAAAAATACAGTGACACGTTAACTTTGAACAGCTGTAAATATACAAATGAATTGACAGATCTACATGAAACTTCACACTTGTTCATAAAAAAGTAGTACTATTTTTAGAGAAATAAAGCCGCAAACCTATTAGCACCATCTCTTATTGAACGACAAAACTTATTGAACAACCTAGTATAGAGAAAACAATAATGGACTCAATGGACATCCCTGCCGAACACCTTTGTTACAGTAAAAGGATTCTGAAGAAGTTCCATTAACCAACATAAATGCTGATGTGTTCGTGTACATCGATCTTAGTAGATTTACTATTTTGTAACTTAACCTCAAATCAGAAAGTCTCCATAATTTCAGATGATTCACTGAGTCGAATGCAGCCCTAAAATCCACAAAACAAGTATACACTTTTTGACGTTTTTTTGCAAGCCTTTCTTTTAACAAATTCCACAAAACAAATATATGGTCCACTGTAGAATACCCTTTGCAGAAACCCACTTGCATCTCTGAGAAGATTTGCTCACTCTCTACCCATAACAACAGCCTTTTACACAGGATCATTGAGAAAATTTTTACGAACAGTATTCAACAGCGCTATTCCTCTATAATTATTTTTATTGTTTACATCTCCTGATTTGAAAATGGGGAATATTCTTGCCATTTTCCAGCTATCAGGAAATATTCCAGTTACCAAAACTTCGTTAAAAATGTTCAACAGTTTCTGCCATAGTTGTTTGTCAGCCAACTTCCAACATTCCATCAGAATACCATTCAGGCCAGCCGCTTTACCTGACCTTGCCTCTCTCAAAATAGAATCTAGTTCTTCATGAGAAATATCCATATCTAGATAACTTATAGATATCGTCTCTAAGCAAACAATTTCATTAACTAGATTATCACTGAACAATAAACTTTTGAAGTGCAAAAAGAAATCAGTTTTAATCTCCTCCAAAATAGAGTTTCTCCTACCTTCCAGTTAACGGATACACTCCCAGAACGTTTGACGTTTGACTAGACTTACAGTTTGAAAAGAGTTGATTAAAACTAATCAGATATTCCTGTTTTTTTACTTTTACAAAGCGCACTGAAATTTTGCTTCAATAACAGATATTCTTTTAATCTCCAGTCCTTTCCAAGTCTCCTCAATTTCCTCAATTTATTTTTCAAATTAACCTTTTGTTCCAAACACTCATTGTCAAACCACCCTTAATTATATCTAGAGAAGCACTTAATTCCTTTTTCATTGTGTCTAAATTTCTCCACTATACCGGACACTATAACAGTAAGTTCATTTAATTCACTCATTCTATCATCAAATTGCCTGTCCCAATCCTAACAAACACCTTGTATTTCACTTACAAATGCCTCATGCCATTCCTTCTTGCAACAACTATTAAACTGAACCGGTTGTCTAGCATAGCCCTTTTTTCAGCCCTTTGGCAGAAATTTCTAGATGTAACATCATATGATCAGATTCAATACAGTCATCTATACCAAAATGCTTTAAATTCTCAGCTGCCAAACCATTTATACACAAATAATCAATTACACTTTTACCCAAATGTGAGATAAAAGTACATTTTCCCTGTAATCCTCCTTAACTCGACCATTCACAATCATCAGACCTTTTGCTTGGCATAATTCCACTAACTTCAACCCAATCTTGTTGATACATTTATCTTCTGAACTCTGGTAAACACTATAATCCAACAAGGGGAAAACACCACCTTCCCACTCCATTTCATTCAAAGTTCCAATTCTACCATTAAAGTCAACCAATAAATATATCTCCTCACTTTGAAAAGAATCAATGTCTCAAGAAACTTATAACATTTAACATAAACTTCTATTCTAATATAAATAAAAATAAACTTAATGTTTTTCCAGTGTATTTCAAATAATCAATCTTCAAAGGGATGCACCACCACATCTTTTGAGTTCTTTATTAATCATCAATACCATCCCACTTCTTTTTTGCACTTTATCAAATAATCTAGTAGCATTAATCTTGTAAAAGTTGTATGCATTACATCAATTGGTGGCTTTCTTGAATCAAATTCACCTAACCAGGTTTCCATCCAGCATAAAATATGAAACTTTCTCACTATATTCCAATACTCCATTTCATATTCCTGTTTCCATCCATTTATGTTCCAACTAAGAACTTTTAATGTATCATGCTTACTCCTAAAAAAGAATCACTAACACAACCATCCTCATCTTTATTCCTGGGAACCCTACAAAAGTTTTCAGTTACCACCAATTTATCACCTCTAAAATATGCAATTTTTCCTTCTTTTCTGGCCTGTCTTAAAATATCCATCTCTCTTTCCTCTTCTCCCTACATTCAACAGAAAGATCCTATCTTATACACACTGCCTTTCTCCAGTCAGAGACATCCAATTTATTACAATTACTCTTCCAACTTTTCAATATTTCTCTTTTCACTGCCAAAGAAATGCAAGTAACCAAAACCATCAAATTGTTACTGTATTTTTTAAGTCTAACACAATCAACGACATTCGATAAACCGATAACTTCCCTGATTAGCTTCGATACTGTATTGAATAAATTTTCTCTATCATTCATCTCCAAATTAAATAATATCATATTTTTTTTCCTTAGATTATTTTCAAGTGTATTAACTCTTTTAGATAAACCAGTAATAACCTGCATATTGCTACAGTCAATTCTGAAGTCATGAACAGACTCTAATTTATTAATTCTCTCCATCAATATATTAACCATATCATTCATTTCCATGAAATTGTCTTTTATTAAACGCAATTCCGTCTCTATTTTTAATTCTATAGCATCCTTCATTTCACTCAAAATACCTCTTATCTCTTCTAAAAATAATTCTTGATCCAAATTCTTCCTAGTATCTCTCACTTTAACAGCACTTCCGGTGGAGCAAGAATGCAAATGTTTACCTGAAGGTGTTCTTGATAACATAACTCTTCTTAAAAACTTCTTTTTCTTTGGCACTATCCCAATTTACAAACTCCTTTGATTAAATGAACTTATCCATAATAAAGGACAATTTTTCAAGACATCCATGATAAGAGCAACTCCACATCAAAACATGCCGACAGCCATGGCAACAGCAACGCCTCCCTCGATTATTGAACTTATAATTTATATATTGTTTCTACTCTAGTTTTAATACAAATATATTAAAATGATTTAAAAAACTTACCAGCATGAGCTATTAATCTAGCTCCTACTATTTCTCCTACCAAAACAGTCAAATTTGGAGCAATTGCCATCATTCGATTCTTTAGATATTCATACAACTGACTTCTGTACGTCTGCATTTCTTGAATCTAAAATGAATTATATTTCGATTAATTTAAGATGTATCATTCATATTATTTCTTAAAATAAAGATAAATACAGGGTTCCTACTCAAATTTTTGTTTTGAATTCCCTGACTTTCCCTGACCAACTTTGTCCAAATTCCCTGACCCTCACATTTCTTAGTGTGGAATATCAATATAATAAAACAGCATTTACTGTGAACATTGAGTACATCTAGCCCTCTTTTTGCACAGTGGATATGATTCAAAGACTGCCACATTAAAAAAATACAGTACATACATCCTGTAGAAAAATGTTTGATATCCACAACTTCAGTGTAATGAAAAAATAAGCAATTTACAAACAAAACAGAAGCTTTTTATTTTATCATCATTTATCATTATTATTTGTACGTAAATCTAGTAAATACAAGGTAACATAAAATCAACAAACAGTATTCTTTGATAAACAAACAGTACTGTACTGTGCATAAAATGAACTCGACTTAGAAACACATAATTTTAAAATCAATCTTTCAACAAAAAGAGTAACTTTTTTAAACAGCAACGTAATTTTAACAAAAAGTTAAATTTAAAAATTTTTAAATAAAGCATTTTTCCTACATAAAAAAAATCAATGATTGTACATAAAGAGGAATAGATGTAAGTTTATACTATAGCTTCTCTAACAAATGCATCTAATTTATTGTAAGATCTTTTTATTTTTTTACAAAATGGACAATCAAAATACAGAGAAATCTTCTTAGTATTAATCCTCTTTTTTCAAAATACAGATAATTAGGAAATAAATGAATTACAATTCACAAAACACAAAAACTATTATATTAATGTAGTTTTAGCCTTTTCTCCTCAAGTATATTTACTTTCATTTTGATCTCTTTTTCTTCCTTTTCATGATCTTTTCTTAGCATTTTCTTGTGTTGTTTTAAATCCTTAAGTTATTGTGTAAGTTTTCTTTTTTCTTCAGCCCTTAATGACTGCTGCTTCTGAATATCTTTTTTCTGTTGCAGAGATGCAATATATCGCTGTCTAGTTCCTCTGACTGTTCACAACATTTTCTGGTCTATATTTATTTGATCAATACCACCTGCAAAATGGATCCCATCATAAACTAAGTGATGAGCAATTAAACTTTCTTCCTTAAGATTTTCACTCAATAGTGATCTGTTAACCGAGAAACCACTCTCAACACTTACATTCCCATGTGAGAAAGAAAAAGAAATTTTGATAATAGACCATAGATCTTGCAGTTGCCTATCATTCTTCATAATTTCACAATAAAATGTGTCCAGACCATCATCATCACTCCTTTCAGATAAGAAGTCCTCAAACTTTGTAGAATAGGGTTTTATGGACACTTTATTGCTGAGTATATCATGCTGTTGTTTTGCTTTGACAGCACATTTCTCATCAATCCTGTTTGTATCATGTAGAACCTCCAGTAAAGCATTGAAATACAATTTTTCAACATTTGATTGCATTTTAATAATTTCTGGGTCTAAGCTGCTCAAAGCTTTCACACATTTGTACTTGACAGGTCCCTTCTCAATAATCTTTTGTGTCATCACTTTCAGCTCATTTCGACAATCTCTTAGAAAACACAGAATATCTTTGTCACTTACTTTCAATTCTTTTAAAATCTTTTTTGCTCCAAAACCAATATCCAAATTCTTCAGAGGTACCAAGTTTTCATTAGAATTTAAATCTATTTTTAGAAACTGCTTGTCGGTGACTTTGTCATTTTTCACAAACTTTCTCATCAGGTTCATTAATATTTGAACAACTGCTTTATAAAGATAGGGTGCAAGAGGTTTGTTGCTCTGAAATTGGGTGAGAAAGCTCTCACTTTGTGTACATATAGACCGAAAAAATAAAAGTTTAACTTTAATAAAGGTATCATTGAGTGCCTGTCTCAAGAATGTAGCCAACTTGCTGTCTTTCAACTTTGTACTGTTGTTTATGTATGTCTTCACAGATTCAACAACTTCTGCTGCACGTTCTAAGCACTCACCATTCTCCAACCACCTTGTTGAACCAAACTTTTTGGGAAATAATCTGCTTCCACTTATAGCAATGTATTTGGCACGCTGAGTGGGTGAGTCTTTTAGCAAGTAGTACAAATTCCGTAGCAGTGGTAACAAATTCCAATCTACTACTTTAAAACCAGCTTTTACAGCACCATGGACTACATGTTGTAAGGAACCAAGTCCGAGCATTATTTTTATTTACTTTTATTTTGCTTTTATTATATTTTTGTTTGGGGCTTATGTTTAGTTAGGACGAAGGTTTCTTCACCCGTCACCTTAGAAAGTTAAAAAGAGAAGATAAAACCAACTCACCGACAAAAAAAGAAAGCGCCATAGCTCAACACTCGCACTCACGTGCACGCCCGAGTGGCAGAGAGTAAGCCCACACTGAAAGGGGGGGAAGACCCCACAGACTTTTAGGAACTTGTTAAACCTTAAAGGAAACATCCCGATAATTGTTCAACAAAATACTGTAAAAGGTTAACAAAGTATTGTCGGGAATTAAGCTACCAGATAAGCAAGAAAAAAAGATAATGTTACATGTAAGTATGTAAATGAGGGGAGTGTCTCACTTAGAAACTGTGACGTCACCTCAGACTATAAATAGCGTAGCTCAAGTGAAGACAGCAGAGGTGAGCTCCTGCAAAGAATAAACGTTGGTGTGCTAGTATCAGTGAACGAGGTGTCCAGTAGGAAAATAGTCCAAGGCGATTGCAGTATTCGATTTGTGGATCAAGGATAGACAAAGTTTTGAGTTGAGAAAAAGGTTCCTAGTATAATTGAGGTGACGGTTAGGATTTGTAGTTAGAAGAAATTTTTTACCTAAGTTAAGGATTGATTTTTGTCGGAATTCCAAGGGGAATAGTTCTAAGTTAGAATTAGATTGAGTTTTTGTCAGGTTGACTGTGGATTTGATTTTATTGAATAAATTGGTTGATTTGTTGTAAATATTGTAATTAGTTATTTTTAGATCTTTATTAAACATTTTATTGATTTTGACTAACTTTGTCCTTAATTTACTTCGGTGCACGCAAAAAGTCCAGGCCTGGCAACAATAAACGCAAACCCGCGCAAAGTACCCGTTAGGTAACGGCTCTTGCTGATACAAGAATTGTTGTAGAGTGATCTGATAAAATAATTGTACTTTACAATGTAAACCACATGTTCCCATTCTCACAAATGATTTACCAACATTCTGTGTCTCCATGTGATCTTCTAATTTATTCAGAAAACTTATGTTTACATTTGGTCCGTCCATACAGATATGAAGAATTTTTGCTAGATCAAGATGAATGTCTGAAAGACCATTGAGAAATGCGGAGAGAAGATCATCTGCTGTACTATGATCCAGAAAGATACTATTTAAATATCTGGTCATAACCTTATCTTTACTCTTGTCCCAGTATTTTATCACAAGATCCATTTGAGTTCTTTGAGCAACTTTGTTTAGTGATTCGTCAAAGGAGATATTAATATTATTGCAACTTGTAACAGCATTAATCAATTTTTCTCTGAAATAATGGGCTAGGCCATAATTTATTATATAGGAAGCTTTATCTGGACCCAATTGAAATTGCATGGCTATAGCACTGTCAGGAAACATTTTCAAAAAAATGTTTTTAATATCAGAGCATGAATTGAGTGACATCTTTTTCTTTACAACTGCCAATGACTAAGTTATCTCTGCTTTTATTACATCATCTTTTATCACAAAAGATGTCAATGTGCTGCTAAGAAATGTTGATTTGGTGAGACTGTTTGTTAGTGATCTTAGATCTATCTTCCACAACAGAAGTCATTTCACACACATTTTGTTGACTATTAAAAAAGTTTGAATATGTTGGGGTTAAAAATCTCAGTGAAGTTTGTTCCAACAAGACTAGAACTAGAACTATTTGCATGTGATACTAATGCACGCTTTCCCATATTACTTAATGAGAAAACTTTACAACAAATGCAGCAAAATGCTTTTGTATCATCATCTTTTACAGTTCCTAACCAGGAATTGAATTCTGGATGAATAGCTGGATCCAGCCATTGGAGATTAAACCTCGTTTGTTTCCGTGCCATTATAATTTAAGAATGTAGAAAAACACAAACCTTGAATAATAATATTAAAAGACAGATGAACCAGATCAGATAGCAATGTGTAAGACATTTTGTCACAACAGTACGTAAAATATTCAAACGACATCCAATCCGCATCTGCATATATATTAATTAAAAGTAGTGTTGCCAACTCAAAATTCAAATTTACAGCTAGACATTTTAATAAAAATAACCAAATCATATTGTTTCCATTAGAATTGTTTGATTTTTTTAGCTAGATTGTTCATAAATCTACTAAATCTAGAAAAAATAGCTGAATTGCAACTCATTAAAAGAAAAAAAGTTTCGTTGCCGCCATTTCGATTTCGGTTTCAGTGTAAAAGCCAGAGTTTTAATAATTATTTTTAATAATTTTTATTTATTATTTACTTAATTTTGCCTTAAATTTCGTCTTTGCATAAAATTTTCTTAATGCAGACAAAATTTATTTATTTTAACCCTTAATTACAATTCTTATAATTATTGCAAATCATATCACAAACCATCTTTCTAACTTTTATAACAAATTTTAATTAAATGAACCAATGTTTTCAGCCATCTTAAATAGCCTTTCTCGGGTTTAACATAATTTCAAACGTCAATTGCGACTCCTTCCCTTTGGGAAAATAAAGGAGATAAAGATAATTCTCCTAACGTCAGGAAAGTCGAGGGACTAATAAGTATATGGGAAACATGGTACAGATGGACAAAGACACCTCTTTACCATTTAACCTGTTTATTGTACAAAAATGCTTACAATATAGTTAAAGTTGTCTTCGTTTTTCATCTTAAGTTCGTAGCAGCATTGGTGGAATCCGGAGCAATGTTCAGTGAATGATCCGGAAAGGAAAGTTCATTTGATTTCCATCCAATGTCTAGCATAATGTAAATCACTCATTTGTCCTGAGTTTGAAAAGTCCTCCTTTTGAAAGGCAACTGTTAATTTGTGGAAGGAAAAGGCAGCAGCGGCAGTGAAATAGCGGAGATAAAGTGTGAGGAAAAGGCAAATGACCAGAGGCGATTGATGACAATGGTTACAGAAGAGATGACTTTCGACAGCCTCGTGTCCTCAAGACACCAGCTTTTATCACCTTCCTGTCCCACGATCATTCCCTGGATTGGTTTCGGACCTTCACCCACGCTTTGTGATGGGGATTAATTAACCTTTTTACATTACCATCTGTTGCGTATCTTAAAAACAGTTATTGCAAATATAATGTTTAAATGTGCATAATTATATGGATAGGATAGATAGGGTGTGACCCATATCCTATTTCTGAGATCAAAGAATGTTTCAATGAGAAGAAATAAAACTCATATTTAATCACTAAGCCTTCTACCCTTAAGCCCTTGAAAGCCTCCAGCGCCCGCAAGGGAGTGTTATCGCCAACTTTGAGAAAGGATGGTCTAGACCAGGGGTGGCGAACCTATGGCACACGTGCCCAAAGTGGCAGGTAAGGAGAAATCATCTGGCACGTAATATATCATACGATTTCTGTCTTTTTCAATCATGTTTTCGGTTTATCACCTGATCATCCTTTTTTCAATCAGTTTTTTTACATTTATTCTAATTAAAGCGTATTCGTTTAATTTCTTTAAATATCGTTATTCGAAGTCTGAAACTTTGGCACGCATAAACATCTTTAAAGCTAAGTATGCTTACAATATGGCACGCGAACACAAAAAGGTTCGCCATCCCTGGTCTAGATTATTCCTCAAGTTTCTATAAAAAAATTTCTGTTCATTCCTTTTTTCTCTAATAATTAAATTATTTTACATTTTTCTATTTTAGTGCGTTCAGGGATAATTCCGGAACCTCACACTTGTATTCCTATGACGTCATAGAATTATGAAAATTGGGATTCTTAAAACTTATAAAATAAAATAAATACAGAAATAAACATCAAATGAAATTACAATTATACGTTATTAAAATATAGAAGTTCAGCACAGAGAATTGTAACTACAAATCTCTTTCTTTTGCAATATAACTATAAAAATTGTTTTGTTGTTATTTCGAACAAAATATAATCAAATTTATTTTAATATTTTAGTAATGTAATTAATTTTTTAAAAATTTACCAGCTTTTTAATTTTTAAATTTTAATTATAAGCAAGTTAACATTGGTTAAACTATCGGATTACCTGTTGATTTTCGAAAATATAACTACAGAATATTTATTACAAGCATGATCAATCTTGCCAGTTTTTAAGCCCTAAATTTGCCAAAATCAGTGATATTTGTTACCCAATGTCATTTCAGTTAACTAATTATTAAACTATGTATCGAAGTTGCGGAAAAAAA
>NW_019385175.1:32967-52298 GCF_000671375.1 Centruroides sculpturatus
GGAAGAGAGAGGGAAAATATGCTTGCAGTACAGTACATTCAAGGAAAATCGTAACAACAAATATAAAAAGCTTGTGCCAACAACAAGTCAGCGCCAGTATTTTACTGTAAACGTCGGGTAACTATTTATAATTTTTTATGCTGTGTAGTAATGTTTTAAACGTGAAAAACGATTAAATTACAGACTTTTACTGATCTATTTAGCTATTTTGAAATGAACATTCTAATAAATTACGATTTCAACTTTTAAAAGTTTGCAAACAAATTTTTAATTAGTTATTTTTTATTCTAATAAACAATTTCATCTTTTTATAATCGCTGAATTATTAAAATTAAAAATTAAACACTATTACATAAAAGTAGTTTATCCTGTTATTAATCCACAACTGTAAAATTATATGGCTTCAGAACGGTGAAAAAAGCCATTTCAAAATGGATTCTGGTGTATTTTCTTATTAAAGATTGCAGCATTACTTCTTGCCACCTGCAGATGGCTATGATTGGTCATCCATATTCAGCAAACGAGATCAACAATGCAGTTAAGGAGACAAATTCCCTGACTTTCCATGACTTTTTCCGAACACTAATGAAAATCCCTGACTTTCCCTGATTTTCCAGGTGTGTAGGAACCATGTAAACAATTATAATCCTTCCAAATCTATCAACTTTTCTCCAATCTCTTTCATTATGCCTTTAATTAAATTAATTATATAAACACAATTATTATTAAACCTTATTATTTAATGTACTGTACATAAAAAAAAGAACTGAATTTACTATTCAGTTAATAATAATAATACATTTTAATCAACCAAAGGTTTGTACAGAAACTCTAGTATCTTGCATAAAAATTATAGTACATAAATTGAAAAATTATAAAAATTTGTAAGATTAATTTTATTTAAATCCCATTTTTATTTTGAAAATTGTTTAACTGAGTCCTTTGCCTCAGTAATTGAAATCACTGAGACAAAGGACTCAGTTAATCAACTACAGGAAATCCTTGTTAGTTCAAAATTCAAGAGATGAAATATTTGAAACTTTGAATTATCTGAGATTATAATTTCTGTAAAATATGCCAAATGCCATATAACTGATGTAATTTATTAAGCAAATGGAATATGGCTACTTACACAGAAAGCTATTTTCATGAATTAATTATTAACAACAACAACAACAACATAAATAAATAACTCGGCTGTACTTCCTTACAGCCAAATATGTATCCTTAAGCTATCCATCTGTGTAAAATATTCAGTTGAAAAATTTTTCTGCTTATCAAAGGTCTTAAAAAAACTGTTTTATGCTTGTGATTGTATACAATTTTTCATTTTTATCAAAAGATTTCACGTATAATACAGCGATTTTCTGTTCTGTGTCATTTTTAATGATGTCTTTGAGGCATCATGATTTCCATCATGATGCCTCAAAGACAACATTTATGACAATCATAATATCATGATAAAGACATCATTTATGGCAATCATGATATCATGGATGCTTGTCAGCTAAGCATGGTATAATGACACAACAGTTTGCAACTCATTAGGACCTCAAACACTAATAAGATGTTAGGACCCATGACCAACAATTTTAACATATTTGCAGGTTTACTTTATGCAAAAAAAATACAGAAAAATCACTTTCCAGTCCTTCCATTTATTTATCATCCAGCTGAAGTTTCACATTAGCCCAAGCCATTTCAAAGTTTGAAGAGCTCTCCAGAGGAGAAGGATCAAGAAAATTATTTGTATTTTATAAACTAAACAATATGATGTTAAAATTTTGCATGTGCAGAGAAGACAAATCACAGGATTTTTCAAAATTGTCAAATTTGAATAACAGCAACTATAAGCAGTATAATTATGTGAAAAAAATCAACAAAAATCACTGTGCATGTATACATGTCAAAAAAATAAGCACATGTTATTGCAGGTCAATAATAATGATTCCATACTTTCCATATATATTACATAATCAAAATAAAATTCAATATTTCTTATATTTTTAAATTAGACAAATATAACAAATTTTAATATTTACTAACCTCATTGCACAGATGAATTATATTCTTCATATCATCATCTGAAATTTCTGTTCCCATAGATATTTCAGCCATCTCTTTGACTTTCTGTTCAAGATCTGAGCTGAGAATATCTGAGAGGTCACACCCTGCAGCATTAGTTCTCAAACCTAAAAAAGGATTTGAAAATGAAATTACAATTATACATTATTAAAATATAGAAGTTCAGCACAGAGAATCGTAACTACAAATCTCTTTCTTTTGCAACATAACTATAAAAATTGTTTTGGTGTTGTTTCACACAAAAGATAATCAAATTTATTTTATTTTTTTAGTAATGTAATTAATTTTTTAAAAATTTACCAGCTTTTTAATTTTTAAATTTTAATTATAAGCAGGTTAACATTAGTTAAATTATCAGATTACCTGCTGATTTTCGAAAATATAACTACAGAATATTTATTACAAGTATGATCAATCTTGCCAGTTTTTAATTCCTAAATTTGCCAAAATCAGTGATATTTGTTACCCAACGTCATTTCAGTTAAACCAATTATTAAACTATGTATCAATGTTGCGGAAAAAAATACGCTTGCAGTACAGTACTTTCAAGGAAAATCGTAACAACAAGTATAAAAAGTTTGTGCCAACAACAAGTCAGCACCAACGTTGAGTAACTATAATTGTAAACGTTGTAAACGTTGAGTAACTATAATTTTTTATGTTGTGTAGTAATGTTTTAAACATAAAAAACGATTAAATTACAGATTTTTACTGATCTATTTAGCTATTTTGAAGCAAACATTCTAATAAATTACGATTTCAACTTTTAAAAGTTTTCAAACAAATTTTTAATTAGTTATTTTTTATTCTAATAAACAATTTCATCTTTTTATAATCGCTGAATTATTAAAATTAAAAATTAAACATTATTAAAGTAGTTTATCCTGTTATTATTCCACAACTGTAAACTTATATGGCTTCAGAACAGTGAAAAAAGCCATTTCAAAATGGATTCTGGTGTATTTTCTTATTAAAGATTGCAGCATTACTTCTTGCCACCTGCAGATGGCTATGATTGGTCATCCATATTCAGCAAACGAGATCAACAATGCAGTTAAGGAGACAAATTCCCTGACTTTCCATGACTTTTTCCGAACACTAATGAAAATCCCTGACTTTCCCTGATTTTCCAGGTGTGTAGGAACCATGTAAATAATTATAATCCTTCCAAATCTATCAACTTTTCTCCAATCTCTTTCATTATGCCTTTAATTAAATTAATTATATAAACACAATTATTATTAAACCTTATTATTTAATGTACTGTACATAAAAAAAAGAACTGAATTTACTATTCAGTTAATAATAATAATACATTTTAATCAACCAAAGGTTTGTACAGAAACTCTAGTATCTTGCATAAAAATTATAGTACATAAATTGAAAAATTATAAAAATTTGTAAGATTAATTTTATTTAAATCCCATTTTTATTTTGAAAATTGTTTAACTGAGTCCTTTGCCTCAGTAATTGAAATCACTGAGACAAAGGACTCAGTTAATCAACTACAGGAAATCCTTGTTAGTTCAAAATTCAAGAGATGAAATATTTGAAACTTTGAATTATCTGAGATTATAATTTCTGTAAAATATGCCAAATGCCATATAACTGATGTAATTTATTAAGCAAATGGAATATGGCTACTTACACAGAAAGCTATTTTCATGAATTAATTATTAACAACAACAACAACAACATAAATAAATAACTCGGCTGTACTTCCTTACAGCCAAATATGTATCCTTAAGCTATCCATCTGTGTAAAATATTCAGTTGAAAAATTTTTCTGCTTATCACAGGTCTTAAAAAAACTGTTTTATGCTTGTGATTGTATACAATTTTTCATTTTTATCAAAAGATTTCACGTATAATACAGCGATTTTCTGTTCTGTGTCATTTTTAATGATGTCTTTGAGGCATCATGATTTCCATCATGATGCCTCAAAGACAACATTTATGACAATCATAATATCATGATAAAGACATCATTTATGGCAATCATGATATCATGGATGCTTGTCAGCTAAGCATGGTATAATGACACAACAGTTTGCAACTCATTAGGACCTCAAACACTAATAAGATGTTAGGACCCATGACCAACAATTTTAACATATTTGCAGGTTTACTTTATGCAAAAAAAATACAGAAAAATCACTTTCCAGTCCTTCCATTTATTTATCATCCAGCTGAAGTTTCACATTAGCCCAAGCCATTTCAAAGTTTGAAGAGCTCTCCAGAGGAGAAGGATCAAGAAAATTATTTGTATTTTATAAACTAAACAATATGATGTTAAAATTTTGCATGTGCAGAGAAGACAAATCACAGGATTTTTCAAAATTGTCAAATTTGAATAACAGCAACTATAAGCAGTATAATTATGTGAAAAAAATCAACAAAAATCACTGTGCATGTATACATGTCAAAAAAATAAGCACATGTTATTGCAGGTCAATAATAATGATTCCATACTTTCCATATATATTACATAATCAAAATAAAATTCAATATTTCTTATATTTTTAAATTAGACAAATATAACAAATTTTAATATTTACTAACCTCATTGCACAGATGAATTATATTCTTCATATCATCATCTGAAATTTCTGTTCCCATAGATATTTCAGCCATCTCTTTGACTTTCTGTTCAAGATCTGAGCTGAGAATATCTGAGAGGTCACACCCTGCAGCATTAGTTCTCAAACCTAAAAAAGGATTTGAAAAATTAATTATTAATTACAACAACACAGACGAAAATTTTAATTAGTAACTTTAAAAAAGAAAGATATAAATTTATATAACCAGTTTTCATAATTTAACTTACCTATAGCTTTAACGGCTAGAACGTAAACTGTATTATCTGTAATAATTTTTGACAATTCTGGAAAATGCCAACCATACCATTCCTTACATCTCATAATATAATTATTAAGTTCCTTGTCAAGGTCATCCAAAAGAGCTGGAATATAAAGCAGACACAAGCTGTTTTTAGATAAAATAACACATTATCTAAATAATTTGCTTTTATTTATATGTAAAAAACCTTTTAAAAAATTATTATTAAATGTAATATTGGTTGTTTTTTGTAGATATCTGTATATATATGAAGTCTAAAATTACACAAGGAGAATTTCATGCACTCTACTTTTTATTTAACTGTTAGATTATTAACATTTATTAGAATTTATTTAAACATTTTAATTGAAATAACCACTTTTAATAAATTTTGTATACAAATTAAAGTCCTTTAAACAATTAAAAAATTCTATTGTAACCTATTACTAAAACAATAATTTTCCATTCTAAAATAACTATTAAAAAACTACCTTGTGCTTTTTTCTGTTTAAGAGTCCAGCACTTTCATTCGAAATAAATTACTTTATTAATAATTTATTATTATTTGTATTATAGTTAAAAATACTTACAAATAGCTTGAATGATCATTGTGTCAACTTTATCGGGACTGAATTTCAATTTGTATCGAGCCAAGCTGTACATAAAATAAAACAAAAAAGAAATATTTCAGTTTACAAACTATTCTTTTTAGAAAAATAAATTTTTGAATATAATTCTCAGAGGTAGTGACGAGAAATTAACATCAAGAATTTCAGTATGTAATATTTTAATCATTGAAAATAATATACCATACACTCTCACTAATCTAAACTGCTTAATCTGAACCCATTTCATTTTCTTTCCATAAATATTCAAAAAATCAAATTATTATTTTTTAAATATGACAAATCTATAAAATTAATGTACACTACATATTTTAATATAAATTTAAATACCAAATACATTATATTATTAACATCTAATGTATGTATTTGTCTGTATTCTCTTAGCTTTATATTCCTCTAACCTGACTTGCCCTATACAATAATTAATTTAAACTGACAAGAGTGTACTGTACTTCAAAAAAACTACATTGTTTCAAATGAAAATTAATTTTTATTTAAATCGAATCAAATTAATTTTTACTTACCTGTGAGCAAGACCTAATGTCATTTTTGCCATTTCACTACTTGGTATACCAGAAATTAAACTATCCATTTGTGATCTAATACATCTCATTAATTCTTGAACATTGGTATTTGAAACACAGTTTATATGCAACTTATCCTATTTTAAACAGAAAAAATTCAGTGTTCAATCAATTAATTATAAAAGATTAAGAATAAGTTTTAAATTCATTACATAGTAACACTTTAACAAGTTCTCTCTAATATTCCTAATATTCAAATATCAATTCTAATTCAGAGCTGCAGTATATGTTACATATATTTTCTCCTGCAATTCTTTTAAAAGCATAAACTAAAGTAAGGAATAATTTCATGGTTAATAAAACTTTTGTTCAAACTAAACTTATGATAGTCAAAGACAATGTATTCAACATATCTATATATATAACCCATTCAACGGGTGTCTGTCCGTGTAACTGTTTGATAAGACACTAGAGGCACCCCTATCGTGTGTCATATTTCAAACATTCAAATTAACAATTTTAATTATTATTTAAATTAACAATATAAATTATTATTATTCATTTGGCCCATAAATTATTATTTGGTCAATATAACAATATAAATAATTCAGTATATTTGTAATAGGAATTTATTATTTCAGGGGCTTATATCTCGCGAAGGGTCACGAGTAGGGGTATGGTTCCTTTGACTTTACTGTTTGCACAGGGGCTAGTTTGGGGGGGTTGCCACCTCTTCATTCGGTAAGTAAATCTTACCATTAGGACTTTAACAGAGCTGTACAGCATACTGATAGGAACAAAAAAGTCAAAAAAACCGTGCCTCATGGAAATTTGTAAATAACGCCCACTAGGGGGCGTCCCAGGCTACTAGTTCTTATGTAACTGATGAATCAAATTTTGATATCAATTTCTGTTTCTGTATTTATATATTTTAGGTACAGAAATATGGAATTTTATAAGAATTATAACTGAATTTAATATTAAAATAAATAAAAAGAAAGTTAAAAATATGAATTTTTTATTTATAAGACTAGAAAGTATGTCACCAGTTCCTTTTTCAGAAATTTTTATAATTTTAATTGGATGTGTTTTGTGTTTTTTAAAAGGACGCTTTGTAATTTTCCAGCAACAAGCAGCCTACAAAGAAAGGTCAGTCGCCGAAAAAGTGTATAGTCCTGGAACACAAATAGTAAATGGTGATCCCTTTTTGGGCAGTTTTGTCTTCAATTTTATTAAACTAGAAAGTATATTTAAACTTTGATTTGAGGGCTGTCAATTAAGTCAGNAGCGCAGTTTTTCAACCATGAAGTGAATTCATACATTTGTAAGGATCACTCAGTTGGAGAAAATATCGTTGTCACTAGCATTGCTTTCAATAGAAAAAGAACTTTTTAAACGCCTTAACGACTAATTTTTTAATATAAATTTAAATACCAAATACATTATATTATTAACATCTAATGTATGTATTTGTCTGTATTCTCTTAGCTTTATATTCCTCTAACCTGACTTGCCCTATACAATAATTAATTTAAACTGACAAGAGTGTACTGTACTTCAAAAAAACTACATTGTTTCAAATGAAAATTAATTTTTATTTAAATCGAATCAAATTAATTTTTACTTACCTGTGAGCAAGACCTAATGTCATTTTTGCCATTTCACTACTTGGTATACCAGAAATTAAACTATCCATTTGTGATCTAATACATCTCATTAATTCTTGAACATTGGTATTTGAAACACAGTTTATATGCAACTTATCCTATTTTAAACAGAAAAAATTCAGTGTTCAATCAATTAATTATAAAAGATTAAGAATAAGTTTTAAATTCATTACATAGTAACACTTTAACAAGTTCTCTCTAATATTCCTAATATTCAAATATCAATTCTAATTCAGAGCTGCAGTATATGTTACATATATTTTCTCCTGCAATTCTTTTAAAAGCATAAACTAAAGTAAGGAATAATTTCATGGTTAATAAAACTTTTGTTCAAACTAAACTTATGATAGTCAAAGACAATGTATTCAACATATCTATATATATAACCCATTCAACGGGTGTCTGTCCGTGTAACTGTTTGATAAGACACTAGAGGCACCCCTATCGTGTGTCATATTTCAAACATTCAAATTAACAATTTTAATTATTATTTAAATTAACAATATAAATTATTATTATTCATTTGGCCCATAAATTATTATTTGGTCAATATAACAATATAAATAATTCAGTATATTTGTAATAGGAATTTATTATTTCAGGGGCTTATATCTCGCGAAGGGTCACGAGTAGGGGTATGGTTCCTTTGACTTTACTGTTTGCACAGGGGCTAGTTTGGGGGGGTTGCCACCTCTTCATTCGGTAAGTAAATCTTACCATTAGGACTTTAACAGAGCTGTACAGCATACTGATAGGAACAAAAAAGTCAAAAAAACCGTGCCTCATGGAAATTTGTAAATAACGCCCACTAGGGGGCGTCCCAGGCTACTAGTTCTTATGTAACTGATGAATCAAATTTTGATATCAATTTCTGTTTCTGTATTTATATATTTTAGGTACAGAAATATGGAATTTTATAAGAATTATAACTGAATTTAATATTAAAATAAATAAAAAGAAAGTTAAAAATATGAATTTTTTATTTATAAGACTAGAAAGTATGTCACCAGTTCCTTTTTCAGAAATTTTTATAATTTTAATTGGATGTGTTTTGTGTTTTTTAAAAGGACGCTTTGTAATTTTCCAGCAACAAGCAGCCTACAAAGAAAGGTCAGTCGCCGAAAAAGTGTATAGTCCTGGAACACAAATAGTAAATGGTGATCCCTTTTTGGGCAGTTTTGTCTTCAATTTTATTAAACTAGAAAGTATATTTAAACTTTGATTTGAGGGCTGTCAATTAAGTCAGGGCAAAAGAATTTTTCAAAAAATATAATTTTATTATATAAATCAGTTATGCAGGAATTTTTTCTCCCCTATTATTTAAAAATTTTTTGACAAATCCTCAGAAGATGCCTTGCTTTCCACATGCTGAATTATTTTTCAAGATGTCACTCCTACTGCTCAAAAGATCTCATCTCCATCATGGAGCCATTTTTCATGTACAGCTTCTTTGACTTTTGTAATCAAATCAAAATTACAAGTCTTCATATGAGTAGATGTTCCAGTACTTTCCAGCCTCACTTGGAAAAAATACTCTATCTTTGACAGGCACATGACATTTAACATTATTGTGCAGAATGATTAGTAGGTCTTGCATTGACTCACATTGCTTATACCATACAACTGACTAAGGGTCTATTTGGAAATGCTTACTAGTTTGACTACTGAGACAAGACATCACTCAAAATCATCACCTATAATAGTTTCTGGTGATTTACTAGTTGCTACAAGACCCACCAACCTTTAGGATGAGTTAGAGTGACCAATCAAATACTGATATCATTCCCCACTATCAACCAACCGACCAGGAAGTGTTTCCAAACAATGTTCTATAAATGATCCATAATAACTGGAATTAACTGTTGTCCACTTTGTACACTGTATATTTTCACATGTACTGTACAAACCAATAATATGCAATAAACATGATAACCATGACAATTTCACACACTATTCTTAAGTTCTTGGATTGGGATAAATCAAAATGTCTGCAATCATTACCTTACTGTTTAAGTTTTACTTCATATGACCAAGACCAAGTTTCAGCTATTATCGAAGGTGTGTACTCAAATATTACTCAACTTTACTATGTTATATCTTTTAATTGGTAACACTGAAATTCACAAGATCTTTTTTGTGATTACCCACAATTCTTTTCAATGTCGTAAAATTGTTTGCATAAAAAATTTGAAAAAATGGTGCGGCATAAAAATTGGGATATTCATGCCCATGTAAAAGTGCCTGCACACTGAAAAGCCAATATTGAGGTCTGCAAACTACTGTCTACACCAAACCCTCCAAGCATCAGAAACATTGCCAAGCAAATTGGAACTTGACAGAGGACTGTACAAAACATAATTCGTTAGGATTTGAAAGCAATGAAAGTATAGAAGACTAAAGTACATCATCTTTCTGCAGAACACAAACAGAATCACAAGACAAATGCTCACAAACTGTACAAATGACACCTGATGGCAGGTAGATCAAAATTTATGGTGACATTGGAAGAAACATATTTTTACTTAAGCTACTGCAATGGAGTTTGGAAGATTTGTTACTCTTTTCCTGATCAAAATGTTCCCAAAACTTAATTGGAAAAATGCTACAAAAGCTGGTCAGAAAGGTTTCATGATCATCAGAGGAATGACTGGAAAAGAACATTTCCTCTTATAAAAGTCCTTAATAAAGTTAAGGTAAATGCTGACTATTAAATCAGCAATGTACTGAAACCATATTTAGAAAGAGAAATTCCTAGTATATATCCAGGAGAGATGGACAAAGTTGTGTTCCATCATGACAAAGCCTCTTCTCACACTGCAAAGAAAAGTAAGGAGTATTGCAAACATCTTAAAACTTCTACAGGTACAATTATATAAAAAAGAACAGGATTAAATCACTGGTCATCATCTCTTTAGACCTCTTCAGTTTTGAATTCCTTGTACAACAACTTTTCCACCAACATGCTACAACTCTGACTGGGCTTGGAAAATACTTAAAGATGAATGGTGAAATGTAACCCTCAAAAAAATGTAAACAAGTGTTTGATTCATGAAAACGGTGATGTAGGTTTGTTGCCAAACAGCAAAAAGCTTATATTGAAGGGTTCTTAAAGACATTAATTAATTTTGAAGTTGAGTAATATTTACATATACACTCTCAGTATAATAATTCACTTAAAAGTGTCTCCTCTTTTTTGTAATGCCCCAGTAAATTTAGGCAATAGCCTATTGTTATTTTTTGTTTGTTCTGTTAAGTTTACAGCAATGCAACACTTGGGCAATCTGCCTAAAGGCAGCCATACACGTTAAGTTAATCCTCAAAGGATTAACCATGCATGCCTGACCTTGAGTAATTCTTGGTAGTGTGGGGGGGAAAATTGAACAGTTTCGGCGAACTGTACAGACCACCAGAGTAGATAATTTTTACAATTTGTATTAATATCGAATGTGGTTGAGTATTCTGAAGGTAAATAATAAATTATGAACTATGTATCTATATATTTAGAATCATTTTAATTTGAAACAACAAATATTGCAATAGTTAATACCTTTATGATTCCTCCTAGTTTAGTATCTGCCACAGCTAGTTGCTCTTGAGCTTCTTTCACTACAACTTTTTTCAACATTTTCTTCAACTGTTTACTCATCTTGCCTTCTATTAAGGCAGAAACAGCTAAAAGGAATTAAAAAGAAAAAAAAACACATAATTAGGCACTTACTTTGCTTTGTAAACATTTTACTTTATCATAAAGACATTCAATTATTTCTCACCTGCTGCGGCATCTGCATAATCATTAAATTTCTCAAAATGTTTCAATTTAATGCTGTAAAAAATTATATATCGATATATTTATTTAGTTTTTTTCAAATGATAGAGCTCTAATAAAATAAAATTTTAGATAAATTACTATATTATACATAATAAGTTAAGACAATATCAACACACATTAATGTGTTAATTCAGTACTGTTAAAAAGTTTTGAACAGAAAATCTCTTGACATACTCACTATCAAATTATATATTAAAAAACATTGCATCTCTACAATGTTAAGAAATTATTACATTGATCATTTGACAAATCAAAGCTAACACATTTCAAAATGTCATTAAATTCGCAAAATTAACATCTTCAATCGTTGGTCAATTTAAATGCTGCTATCCAACAAATTCAACTTTAAAATGAATCAAAAAATTACTTCTTGCAAAACATATATCATGACAAAATAAGAGAATCATTTTGATTTGGGCCAATTACAGGTTTAGCAAGGCAAGTAGTGGTTTTGGATGATGAGATGAAACGAATAGATGATCTGATCATGTATGCAAAATTTCTGAAGATCTGACCTGGACCTCTGAAGATAGGACCTGAACCTAGTAGGAAAAAGTGTTTGCTGCTTTGGTCAGCCAGCAGACTAATACAAGTAGTTATAAATAGCAAGAGTATACCAGAAACTGAACAGATTGTAAAATAAACTGAGCTGATGTTATTAAAAAATAAAAACTTTAATGAGATAACACAAAAAAATTGTTTAAGCAAACATTTCCACATGATTATTCAAGCTTCCTCAGGTAATGGAACAGTTTTTGATCAACAATTTTTCATATCCTTGTTCCGTTGCTTAAAGAAGGCAAACTGTTTGCTTAAACATTTTTATAATTTGTTTTTATATTATCTCATTAAAGATTTTATTTTCAGTAACATCGGCTGGTGGTTCATTTTACAATTTTTGCTACAATAGCAGTAAAACCATATTTTCCTGCATAATATCTGTAGATTGTGTGTTAAAACTCCATTTCAATAGTGCAGTTTACAACCTGCTATGTATAATCAGAAACAATTTTTACACATCAAGACATAATCTTGACATGATAAAATGTGATGGGGTGTTTACTATTGTTAGATGAGTTTAGCAAATAAATTTGGATATTAGTACCAGTTCTTTCAGTGCACAGGTTTATAGAAAACAATTACTGAATGATTAGTGCATGTTTTCAAATGTTTCAAAATATTGGAAAAGCAACTCTTACAAGATCCACTATTATTCCAAAAAGTTATTATATAACATTATTTATATGATTCATACCATTTTGAATTGAGATAATTCTTTATCCAGAAGTAAATAAAAGTTGTTCTCTTCATAACAAAATTGGTAACACACAAAAGTAGCTACATTTTTGTACTAATGGAAACAGTCTAAACACAGTGTGCTTAGTGCTGGCACTGGAAGTAAAAAGTTTTCTTTTCTGAATGCTGCACACTGAAACCAGATCTACTGCCCAAGGAAAAAACATCACCTCCAAAAACATTGAAAATTGTATTGCACATTTGAAGAAACTTAATTAGTATCCTTTATCAATACCAACTAACATCTAGTGTGAAAAATGTTCTGTAATAATTACAGAAAATCATGTAACCAAAACTCATACATATATACATCCTCTACAAATATCCTTATATTTGTAGAGGATGTATATATGTATGAGTTTATTATAAGTCATCTTGATTATTTAATATGGTGACAAACTGGAACACCAAATTGGAATTATGATTACATAAGTGATCAATAATCATGAATACCATCGTGAATATCTGTAGAATTTCTTCATTAAAATTTTAAGAAAAAGAGAAAAAGCTATCCTTTTTCTCTTTTTCTTAAAAGATATAAAGGATAGCTTTGTTTAGTTAAGTTTTCTAACCAGAAAATGTCAAATGTAACTGCAACTATTACTACAATTTTATTGGTCAATAAGTTGTGTCTATGTCAATTGTGTTACCAAGCTACTTCTGTAACTTTTAGTCATTGTGGCTGCAGTTGTCTGCAAAACTGCAAAATGCAATGACTGCTTTATGGAAACAGGTAGGGAGACAATTGTGCTCAGATACCAACGATCATAATGAAGAAGTATTGTAATTTTCTTGATTTTATTTTAAACAATTTGCATAAGTTTAGGCAAACAAGATCATATAAAGGAAAATTGACTTTGCGAGAAATAATTGCCTTCCAATGACTAAAAATGGATATTTCAGAATATTACAAATTTCTCTATTTAGTTCTTCAATTCTGTAATTTATTTTTACTACATTTGTTTTAAATTTACTTTAACATTAGTATAAATTTGAGATTAGAATAATAATCCCAGACAAGCAGCTCCACAGAATGCAAGTTTCATTTTATGAACAGTAATGAGAAACCCATATTATGAACAGTAATGAGAAACCTATATTAGAGTCCATTAAATTGATGCAATGAAAATTTTAAATTTTTATTTAAAATAAAAATTGTTTAATTTCTTTCTTAGATTTGAGAATATGCATTTTTAACTACAGTGGGTGATTGATTAATGAACAGTTCAGTTAACAAACACTTTCACAAAAGATTTTTATGTTTGGACAATGAACACATGATTGAATAATGAACACCTCACAGAACAAACATAAGAAGAAACATAAAATAATGAATACTGATTGGTCTTCCCTTGTCTTCAGAGAACAATTCAAAACTTTTTGGAGTGTGGGAGATGTAAACATTGACACTCAGCCCAGTATATATTGATCAGATAGTATTCCTCCAAACTTTGAAATTCTCCCTCGTAATTCCAGCCTTTTATTTTTCTGACAGAAACAATTTTCATAGAATTCATGAGTATGTTGGGCAAGCACTCGTTAAGTCTTGCGTTGGTTTTTATTTTTGAAAGGTGAGAGTGGGCAGAATATGTCTGATGTTGCTGGGCAATATGGCTTGAACAAGTCTACAGTAAGCCAGGGATGCACAACCTTTTTTGAAGAAGGGCCAAATTAGGATTAAGTTTATTGACTGGGGGCCGAACCTCCAAGTGATTAATGCGATGTCTGATGCAATTTGCGAGATTCTTTGTTGTATCGTCATGTGGTTAAGACTGATTGTTTGAAAACACTGTCTTCTCAGGACACATCTCACTTACGATGATAANTTGAAGAGCTCATAATGGAACCTGAAACAGATCTGACAACAGAAGAACACTGAGAAACTCAGCGAGATATGTTTTCTTCTGAAAAAGAGAATTAATGTTGATATCTGGTATTAAACATTTTTTTGAAGAAGTGGGATGATGTCAGAACGATGGTCTTAGAATGACATCCAAACCAGGTTGAGGTTTCTAATTTAGGGATCTCTACGATTACAGTACAATGCTATTAATTATTTCTTAAAAATCTTGAAGAAGAGAGAAAAGCAATCGACATTAGACAGATTCTTTAACCCCCACAAATGGAAAAACATGACTAATAAAAATGCAAGACTATGTATATATGTATTTTTATTAATACACTAGCTTGCAAGGACCCGCTTCGCTGGGTTTTTATTTGTTCATACATTTGTATGTAATATAGTTTTTTTTTACATATAAAAGACTGTTTTTCTAAGTAATCTAGAATCTAGCTGCAAGGACCTGCTTCGCTGGGTTTTTAAAAAGTAACGATAGTGAAGATTAAGATGATTACATTATAACCAATCTTACCCGTTTTCACAGAATGCAAGAATTAGGTCCCCCGTTTCCAGACTAATTAGAGAATTTTTACGTTTAGTCAAACGAACTATTTTCAACGTTTCTGGAACGTTTACAATCGTTCTATAATCGAACCAATATTCGAATTTTATGTTCGAATTTAATTCGAACAAATTCGAACAAAACATTCGAAATAGAAAGCCACTTTCAACCACTTTCAAGCCCATATCTCCCGCACCCTTATAGCTATCGAGACGCAACCACCCCTATGCACGAATAGAGACTTGGGGCTACTACCACATACAAACACCATTCACGTGCGATGTGTAGTTTTTGCGAAAAAGTGAAATATAGGGACATACATGTCCATTTTTATATATATATATAGATATAAATAAACATAGTAAGAAAGTATATATTTTTTATTTTTTTGGGGTCTCCAGAACGAATTAATCAAATTCCCATAAAAACCTATGGTAAATCAATAATCCGTTAACGAACAGTCTTGGGACGGATTAGGTTCGTTAATTGATCACCCACTGTATAAATATCCTTATAAGCTGCATAATTTTATTGCTGATACACCAAGAAAGCAAATAATTAATGACAAACACTTATGCAAATTATGTGATTTTTATCAACAAAAATTGCTCTCACAGATTATAGACAGGAAATTATAATAAATAAATCTTATTGTATGCATACAAATTAAATACAGGTATCCCTAGTACAACATGGTTTCACTCTAACATGGATTAGAAATCTTCTGTACAAAATTTTACAATTTTTAAGTGCAAACTCCATTATTCAATAATTTTTTATTCAAGAAAGCATGCATGTTGTCTCAAATTTGCCAACAGATTTTAGAGTTGAAATTTTTCAATTTGTTTTGTGCCTTTTGTCAGGTTTACTTTAATCAAAATGAAACCCATTAAAACAAATTTTCAATTAACAACATATTTTTAATTTGTCTTCCATAAAAAAATCACGATAAAAGTAAAAAAACAATGAAGATGTTGCTGATATTTCTGATCAAGATCAACAAAAATAAGATCAGAATATGATTATACTTTATAAAAGGAAAATGTCCTCGTTTAACTGAAATTAATATTAAAGTGTCATACAGTACTTTTAATTGTGACTGGAAATAAATTATTGATTGCTATAGTAAATATGTTTCTCTTAGTAATGAAAAACAATAGTATATTTTTATTAACTTTTGCAACCTAACCCAATGTTCTGCACCAGTACTTTGTTTCGTACAGCACAGATTTGCATAACATGACACTTTCGGAATGTAACTACAGTGTTATATGAGGGATACCTGATTCATTCATGCAGCATGAAAAGAACATTAACATTCACAAATATTTAGCTATATCTAGAAATAAAATATTTAGAAAATGAACTAATCAACTTACATTTTACTTGCTTTTTCAGGAGTTTCAAAATCTAAAAATAGATTCTCAGTTTCTTGTAGTTTCTTCTCATTTACCAACTGAATTCATAAAGAAAAAATGTATATGTTAAAGTAATTTAGCAATTTCATTTTTAAATTATGAACTTAGTGATACTATATAAACTCACAAGTCATACCAACTAGGTTCATGTAGTATAGCTAAATTCATAGTTTATTTAGGATAAATATTTTTTAACGTAAACTGAAAACAAACTAGAAATAACCAGATTTTTTTTTAAATATCTAAACATTCTCTAAGAAAAACAGGCAAAATTATACTCAAAAAAATTTATGCATAACCATTACTTTGGACCATATCTCAAACTAGTGATCAGAACAAGGTGAAACTTAATATACAAATGGAACAAAGCAATTAAAAAGCAAAAATTATCTAATTATGTCAAACCAAAAACAAGCATTCTTGTAAATCTTTTTGCACAGAAAATAATTAATACACTGTGTGGTTGCCTCTTGCATATGAACAGTAATTGTTTCTGCTGGTTATAATGCTCTTTATTAGCTGTGTCAAGAATAAACTCTGTTATCTAACAAGGGCATTTTGAAGCACTTGGTGTATTCTTGGCAAAGACTAATAAGATGTAACTCATCTCCCTACAGTATCTCACATATTCTATAGGATTTAAGTCTAGAATTCTTGTTGGCCATTTCATACAACAAATATTTTCACTTTCAAGAAAGTTATTGTCAAGCAGAACTTTGTGTGTATGTGGGTATTAATGTCCACAAAAATGAGATATTCATTCACAGATCCCCAGAAACATCTCGCATGGAGTTCCATAACCTTGTCTACTTTCTAGCAATAATGGCATCCCTTGTAAGAACATTAAGCTCAGTACAACACTTAAGTACTGTATAATACTGCACCATCCCATGATAACTCCAAACTGGTCTCTTTCCACAATGTAAATAAGACTGTATTAGATTCTCCATTCTTTCCAGATTTTGATCTGATGAAATCTGGTCCTGTTACATAAAAATTACAAAATTACAGGCTATGAGACTTATAACACTAGTAGCTTGTAGCAAGTACTTGCAGCTTGTTACTGACTACAGTCCTTCCAACAATAATAGAACATACAATGATTGCCTAGAAACTCTATTAGTTTAATGTAATTTTGATGAAACATATTTTTATTTTACAAATGTAAACTACAATATTATCTACTTCTTTTTTGAAACTAAATAACTGAAATTATTTTTCCAATCAATGTAATTTGTGCAAAGAAATAGCAGATAGTTTTGTATGCCATTTACTTTGTAAATGTAAATGTAATCATTTACATTTACTTTGTAAATGTAATTGAGCAAATTACAGATAAAATTTATCCCAAATATTGTTAAATTTAAATCTAGTCAAAATTTCAGAAATCATTTTGTAAATATTCCTAAAAATGCTACTTATTTATATTGTGACATATGTTTATGCTCTATCATTTATGAAAGCAAATTTTGATGTCTTGTACTAAGTGCAAATTAGTGTTTCACGCTGTTAATTTTGTAATAATGGTGTTATTGATATGTATTAACATCAGCAATAATGTTTGCTGTAATTTTGTTATTTTTATTGTTCTTAAACCCCAATTATAAAAGTGTAAAAAGACAATAAATTTATCTATTTACCTACTTATATCTGTCATTTATATTAAAATAACTTGTGCTAGTTTTGAAAATCACAATTAAATCCAGAATCTACATTCTGTCTCTATAGCAGAATCTATTACAAAGAACCCTAAGAATGATTGGTTTATTGTTTTGGCACAAGAAACATGCTGTGTTATGAATCTTAGGAATTTAAATGAATCTGGCACTTAGCTTAATCTTTGTATGCTTTTCTCTGTTGTAAAATATGAAATTGTTTCAGTGATTTTCTATATTTGAGTGGTATTAGCTTACCTTACACTGTTTTAGGGTTAATGTATACCTAGGTAACTAAAATGGCGGCACTTCGGTTAGTTTAGATTAGTGTTCCACAACCTTTTCCTACTTGCGGCACACCTATGACTTGACATGACTCAACACAACACACCAAAATGTTAATGTTATTCCCCTCAAAAACGTAAGATATGATACTATTAATAGAATTTTGTAATGCCATAAACCTATTATTTTATTATGTTGAGTTTTGTGAGTTGCACTTGTTTGACACTGATGGCTGTGTACTATGGGTGCGTTTACTTCTGAGCTAATTTTACTATCAGCACGCTCAGCCTGTATATTTTCGTCCGAGTGCCACGCTCATTGGCGTTTACTTTAGAGCTATGTGACGTCATGTTTAGCGAAATTGGTAAGCTCGGAGTGCTAGCTAGTTCATTATCGAGCTTTGCGCTAATTCAATACGGCTGCTCTCATGAAAAAATTACTTTCTGTACAAAGTACTAAAAATGGAATTAGTTTTCGAAAAATAAACGGCAGAAAGTATTTTTATTGGTAAATTTCAATTATTTGTTGTGTAAAAAGTTTACAATGATCTTTTTTTCATTGTAAGGTTCAATAGCTTTAGATGACTTTTTTCATAAACAGAGTTAATTAATGTGAAAAAAATTAAGTTTGATTCATTGTTTATGATTAAAAGTGAGGTTTACCTAATACGCATTTGGAATCTTCAGAAATGTTATGTTGTGAGCAT
>NW_019385175.1:54355-63386 GCF_000671375.1 Centruroides sculpturatus
GAGAATCATCAGTTTCAAGAAGTGGAAGTGTGGACTAACAAGTACTGTTTTGTGCAACAGAACAGCAGCATTATTTGCCTTTTGTGCAATGGAACAATAGCAGTGCCAAAATAATTCAACCTGAAGCGACATCATGAAAGCCAACACAAGGATTTCCTTTTCCAAGGAACGCAAACGGAAAATCGAATTGTTACGACGATCACTAATCAGCCAACAAAATGTGTTCAAGAAACAATCTGGAGAACTGGATGCGGCTGTTGAAGCCAGCCTAGAAATATCTGCTTTAATAGCCAAGAATGGGAAACCTTTCATGTTATGTTTATTGTCTCGAGGTTACAACCAAAGTGAGCGCTCAGATACCGTTCCCGTGATGCATCAGCAACGATCGCCACCTGGCGGACTCACTAATATTTTACATTTTAACATTTTAATACAATACATATTACATTTCACAGATGGCGATATGATAAAAAAGTGTCTTATCATCGCAAGTGAGATGTGTCCTGAGAAGACAGTGTTTTCAAACAATCAGTCTTAACCACATGACGATACAACAAAGAATCTCGCAAATTGCATCAGACATCGCATTAATCACTTGGAGGTCCGGCCCCCAGTCAATAAACTTAATCCTAATTTGGCCCTTCTTCAAAAAAGGTTGTGCATCCCTGCCTTAGAGGAAAGAAAGAAAGAAAAAGTGTTTTGTATTTAATATCAATTATTTGTTAATTTTGAACTCAGTTTAGTTACACCACAACAAAACAACTTCACATCTATTCACTGGGTAAAACAATTGCTTTAAATATGTATTATATGTATGTATAATCTATTGTTCTCTTATAAACTGCATCTAATTTTATATATTACTTCATATAAACAAATCTGAATGATTCTTGATTTGCCAATGTCCATAGACAGCATAAAAGCTGCTTTTGAGGAGACACGGGTTGTCTTCCAGAGGAAGTAATTTTTCTGTGTCTATAATTGGGCTTATTTTTTAGAGGAGAATTTCAAAACTTTCTCTTGTAAGTCTAAGGTTGTTTAAAATCGGTTGGCTTATAAAAAGGTAGAGTCTCTTCAATAAAAGTTTCTATCTTTTTTATTTTACCTTACTTTTCTTTTTTATTTTTTCATTTTTCTACAATTATATCTATCAATACAATAAAATCATCCTCATCGGTTTCGGAATCAAGTAGTCCTATCTGTAACGTAACATTTAAATAGCAGCTTTGACATTATTATTTGCAGGAAACTGCCATATTTCATGTTAGCGTTCGCATTTACTTTCGAACTGGACATGTAAGCACGAATACACATGCTAATGACGTCACTTCCGGTGTTCGGAAGTAGCACTATTAGCTCAGAAGTAAACGCACCCTATGTCGGATCAGAGTCAAGGCATAGTAACTTCAAAACAAAACAAAAATTAAATAAGTGTGTCAGTGTGCGTCTGTATTCAGGAATTTTCTAATATGACAGATATTCAGTACAGTGGCCTTCTGTAGTGTGACGTATGTATTTCTAATCAATTTTAACCTGTCCTACATTGTTCCCGAAAATATTCGTGTTGACCTCATTGACCTGCGTGGGTGATCCCAAATATTTTCGTGTTTACATCGAAATATTTTTTATACTAGACGTCGCTATGCATCACAATTTTTATATTAAAACGAACTTTTAAAATATAATTTTTTTTTGTTTCTATATTATTCAATATATTTATTTTTTTGTGAAACATAAAAAAATAAGTTTTTATGATACAGTAAACACGATTCTTATTTTAAAAAAAAATTTTAGGCTTAACATCGACAAAAATTCAACATGGCATCACCAGCAACAAATAAAAATTTCAACATCGAATAGGTTAAGGGTCCCCAAAGTGCTGTGCCAGCAAAATAAACACAGACACAATAATACAATAACAAAGTATAAACATTGCATGTACATAGATAAAATAGAACAAGATAACAACAGCACAACCTTATCTGCAACAGCGCAACCTTACTATCACTAAAGATATTTAGATGCCTCTTTTTGAGCTTTCCAAATTCCTTCCTGATATATTGGAGGGCCCAGAGGATGGCCAGAGACTCAGCCTAGTTAACCGTATGATTGTCCATCCTGAAATAATGCTGGTAGTGGAAGTCATTATCACTACTGCAGATGACAATGGACCCACCGACACTGTTGTCTGACCTGGACCAATCTGTATAAATATTTATTCCCTAAGGGGCAGGGTAGTGGTTAAAATGGTGGTATCATCAGCATACCCTTGGGATCATAGTGTTGTTAGGCTGATGATCTTTATACTCAGGAGGCTATTATACAAAATATTCCAAAGACAAGGCCCGGACTTTGAGACCTGAGGGCAGCCCCTATTAATGCTCTTTTGGTAGTATATTTTACCGTTATTTGAGTCCATCACACTCCTATCCTCCAGGTAGCTATTAATGATCTTGTACAAGTTATCTGGACAACCAGATTTTTAAAGCTGGTACAGAATTTCTGGCCACTAGGCATGATCAAAAACCCCTTNGAAAGTCCGTTGTTCGCAGCAAGTCCGTTGCTCGAGTCACGTAACGGTCAAACAGAAAGTCTGTTATTCGAGGCGTACGTTATACGAGGCACCACTGTATTTATTTTGTTTGTGCAACATAAAAAAATAATTTTGAACAATACAGTAAACACAATTATTATTTTTTAAAAAAAATTTTAGGCTTAACATCGATGAAAATTCAACATGGCGTCACAGGCAACAAATAAAAGTTTCAACATTGAATAGATTAATGTTCCCAGTCTTTTATGTAGCTTGTGGTATGACACCTGTAGAGGAGAGAACGACATATCCATCCTTCATAGATGCCTTATTTCCTGGGCGAGTTCTGTGTAATTTCTGATTTTTTCACTGCATATGTTTTGTATATTGTGAGTGTTTGGATATTTCTATAATGTATGTGATTTTATTGTGTTTGTCAATGAGTGTGTTGTCTGGTCAGTTGTGGTAAATTGTTTTATCTGTGATTATGGCTGTTTTAGTACATTTTGTGCGTGTTGTTTTCCAATACTGTCTGTTGAACGTATTTGTAGTATGGTTCGTGGATGCCTAATAATTTGTGTTTCTTTGCAAGCTCTTGGTGTATTATATTTGCTACTTCATTATGTCTGTGTAAATAATCTGTCTGTGCCAAGAGCTTGCAACCAGAAGTGAAGTGTGTTGTATAGTTTCTGGCATAATGTGACATTTTCTGCATGTGTCATTTGTGAGTGTTGTATCTTTGAGTATGTGTTTTCTGTAGTTTTTAGTATTTATGACCTGATCCTGTATGGCAATCATAAATCCTTCCGTCTCCCCAAAGAGGCATCCCCGAGCTAACCAGCTGTTTGACGCAGTTTTGTCAACAAAAAAACTGGGCCAGGTCATAGGGATGTCCGCCATGGAGTGCCTTTCATACTGATGATTGCTTAATGGTGTCTATACTATTTATATGTTATATCATGTCCATATGTTGTGAATGTAAATTTAATGGTGTATTATTTGAGTCTGCTAGAGTTACTGCTTTATGTAACTGTGATGTTTCTTGTTTTTTGTAGAAAAACTCTCGCAACATCTGTATTTGTTTGTAGTGGAGGTTAACTATGATGATCAGACCACATCCGCCATCTTTATGTGGAAGAATTAATCTTTCTATGGCAGATTTAGGATGATGTTGTTTATGCTTAGTAAGTGTTGTTCTTGTTTTCATTTGGAGTTGCTCAAAATCTGTGAGAGTCCAATGTATAACTCCAAAAGAATAAGTGAGTACTGGGACGACATATGTGTTTATTGCTTTAACGTCATCTTATTTCATCAGTGAATGGAATGCAAGCATAAGAAACACAATGACTGATAAAAATATGTAAATAAAACTTGAAATTAATATAATATGTAAAAGTTCACGTCACACCTTTCACCTTATGACAGCACACCGGTTGCGGAACACTCACTGGTTTAGATTAACTATATTTGGTCAATCTTTACCTATGTGCACTGTCATGGTGGTGGTCGCGACTGTTCGCTTTGGTTATGTTAGGTTAGATTAACTATATTTTTAGTAGACTATATTTTGTTCAAGAACTACCGTGAATCAATAACTAGTGACGTTAAACACTCGGCGGCTCCCCTCCGGGAGGAATCAGTCGGAAGCGCCGCCATTTTAGTTACCTAGGTTTACATTAATCTGTTTTATTAAATTATCTTCCAAATATAAATGCAATGATACAAAAGCGACACAAAAGAAAGGCACGTTTTAGAAATGTTTAAGTATTGTTGGATTCTTACCTTAAATATTGCATATCCTGCCGGAGATTCAAACAAAACTAACATCTTGGATCAAAATATAAAAGTCCTTCTCATTCACGTCTAACTTGTAAGTTGGTATTCTACGACTCGAAACTTAATCGCCGCGAAAACTAAACCAATGCGATGCACGTGTTACATGCGAAAGCGTGGGTAAAAACAAAAAAAATCAAACGAAGACAAGTTGCCAGATCGTTTATAGGATTACTCTACCAATTTAAAAAAAACAGCCTAAACATAGCCACTACCAACTCGTATAAATTAAATGATGGTTTTAAAATATTTTTTAAAGTTTTAACTTTTAGTTTGCATATTGAAAAATTATTTTTAATTGAAAATTTTAAATCTAGTTTTTATTATTTTCAAACGATCCCAACATTTTTAATAGTACCTGTTCTGAAATTTAGTAAATTACTGTATTTTGAATACTACGAATATTTCTAATAGCTGAATGGTCGCGATATGGTCGGCGTGTTGCTCTGCCGGATTCAAATTCGAGTTGTTCATTAAAAAATAAAAAAATAAAAAATTTGTATATATATTTTTTAAATAATAAAATATGATAAAAAGATAAAGTGCTTTTTTCCTTAATTAATATGTAAAAAGTTAATGGAATGAATAATTTGTAATGAATATTTTTGAGGCACCCGTAATTGTAAGAGCCGGGCCAAATGGCTCTAAAGGCCCGCCAGTGGCCAAGCGGTCTTTGTTTCGTGGGTTCGCGCCTCGCTCGGATGGGCTGACCACGTGGAGTTTTCCAGGTTTTCTCCACGTCTGTAACGCCTAAATAGGGGCCTGTTTCCCTTAAAAGACCTCCCGGAAGGATCCCCCAAGGCAGATCGCCCAAGTGTTGCGTTGCCATAACTTAACCAACAACAACAACCAAATGGCTCTAAGATAGCGTCTTCATTATTTACTGTATACTATTAGAATCATTACTTTCCTATTTGATTTACTTATTTATATTTTTCTTAAGTTTCATTCCTATTATTTTGCTCCTTAAATTTTAAATTAATTTTTCAAATTCAAACAAACCCCGCGTTTTTTTATGCAGCGAGAGTGTAGCGAAATGACGTCACGAGCAGTATTGGCCAATTAGAAACCAGTTTCAGTGTGTTCGCTTTAAAGCGCTTCTCGAGCGCTGCATAAAAAAACGCGAGGTTAATTTCTAATAATTAATCTCGATACAGGGTGACGTCTTAATCACCTACCTTCATGCCAAATTACTTAGTTTAATTAATTAACAATTAGCTCATTTCTAGCCCGAAAATCATTCGATATGGAGATGTGTTTGAATAAATTTGAGAGATAAGATCGAATAAAAACACTCTATAGAATGAATTTTATGCACTTATATATTTACTTTTTTCAAATATAAGCACAGCATTTACATCGAATATTCAGAATATTATTTAAACATTCATAATTCATCATTATAAATCGATAAAATTATTCATTCACAATAAGCATAAATCTCACCGAAGCTACAGGCTTTCTTTCAACATTTATCTGCTACACTTGCCTTCTTTTTTCGATTAGAAGAGAAGGAAGATCCTTTTTGAAGTGAATATCTGAATGATATAGCCACAGGAAACTTCTTTTTTAACTCTTTCTGCCCTGTGGACATTAAGAAAGCCTCTTTTAGCAGGCCTATTATGGATTCGGCCAGGCCCACAATGGGACGACCGGGTGGGGAGGGACGGGGCCCGACATATCCGAACTGACCACCCCCTGAAAAATTTTTGGAAATTTCTCGACCCGTTCTGATTCGATCCTGGGTCCCCCAGAGCGGTAGGCTGTCACCTTGACTGCTCGGCCATCCGGCCGTCAATATTTTATTTACGGGTTTTCGGGCAAACGTCCCAACACACTCGTTACGCCACAGGATACTAATTAGGATCTATAAATTTACAAAGTAAAGTAGTTTTTTATATAAAAAAACAAGTCTTAAATAAATATCATTATACTAACTTGATAAATCCTCATAAAGATAGAAAAACCGCTTGTTTTGAGGATTATAATACGTTTCATTGCAAATTACATTGAATACAGTACTTCCGATAATTCGGAGCCACGTTCTTGTATTCCAGTAGCATGCAGTGACATTTGATTATAAGGAAGCTGTGTTTCCATAAAAAAATTTTAAACAAATACTAAAAATAAACAATTTATTTATTTTAATTCTAAAATAGATACATTAACACGAAACAAAACATAAAAACTTGTTTTTGTTATTTTTTATAAACTTACTCTATTCGGCAATCTTTTTCCGCAAAGTCGTCAATTACTTTATTAACGAACGATCTGTATATGATAAAACAGTGATTGAACGATAATGTTAAATAATTTGGTCAATATTGAAATAATAAGCTTTTCTTCAGAAACAAACTACAGTACCTCCATGAATTTGTCCAAAGTTGATAAGGACCGATATTTGGCCCTCTTCATCTTCCTAATGATATAAATTCTCAAGAAATTCAAATTATTGAAGAAAGACCCAGTATAAAAGAAATTTATACAGATAAGGGTTAATTTGAACAAAACCTAGCCCACTAGTGGCCAAGCAGTCTTCTTACCCTGAATGCTGGGAGTTCGGTTGTGGCTTCGCACCCCGCTTGAACAGGCTGGACACATGGTTTTCTTCACGTGTGTAACGTCTAAAAAGGGGATAGTTTCCTTTTCCAAGACTTCCCGAAAGGCATCGCCCAAGTGTTGTATTGCCGTAACTTAACAAACAAACATCGAATAAACCCTAAATAATGGTTATGTGAGTTACTTTATTTATATAGCAAATCAGCCACAATTGTTACCTTATCCTTTATTAAGTCGGCCATCGTGAAAAGCGTCCTTTCAACAGAAACGTTTCTTTTTTTTCTACAAAACCTGACGTTAGATCGTTCAACGAAAAAACTCGGCGGTGATGTAAGTGTTGAATTTAAAAATGTACAGTATGTACCATATTCTAGCTCGTTGTGTATGACCAACTCTTATAAAGGCTCTCTAATCGCTGGCTGATATCAGCGTTGAATCACGGTTGTGTAGACACTGATTCATTATCAGGTTATACCGACTATTATTAGCATGACTTTTTTTTTTAAACTGATAACATCCTAACGAGGATATGTCTATTCAATGTTTGCAGGCTATATAATAACGTTTTTAACATTAGAAAAGCAATTATCTCTCTTTCTGAAACAAAAAAAAGGCATATCTGTATAGCAAAGTTAAAATTTTTATTTCATTTAATGATTAAACTATACAAACGTCCGATGCGAAGCGAAAGTTACGTTATTTCAATACAAAACTTTTCCCTGAAAGCAATAGATGACCGGCGCGACTCTATTGTTAAAGGAAAAGTGTGATGTACCGGGACAAGCCATTACTAATAATTTGACGTGGAGAGCATATATTTTAAATTACAAAAATTAAAAGTATGATTATAATTGCATCCAGGTATTGTGACGATGTCACAATAAATAATTGCTAGATCTCTAGTTTACTTGTTACTAGCATTTATAACTTTTTTTTTTTTTTCATACCCTTAAAATTAAACCTTTTGCCATTTTATAATAATTAAAAATATGAAAAATTTATATAACAAAATCTCATAACAGATGGCGCCACACACAATTTTATTTATTATAATGTAATTAAAAATATAAAAGTTATTGTGGCGTAGTAAACACTAGTATTGTGTTTTATTCCAAAGACACATGGCAAATTTTCCATCAAATTCCTTTAGATATCGCAGTACAGTAGTACTATTTCACAACACGCCAAGGAAGAGAGGAAGGAACAATTAAATAATCAAAATTATAAAGGATTAAGAAAAATATATAAAAATGGGGAATATCGCACTTCTGACAATCGCTGCAAGTGTGTGGGCTAAATTTGGAGAATCCGCGCTTCTCGCATGGACAACTGTATGTGGCCGGGTCATGCGTCGGAAAACCTGATTTATTCGTGTACGCACCAGACGGAAAAACAAAAAATATAGTGTATCCACAAACACTCCAATAAATGAATAGAATTGAAACGACACTTTGAAATGTTTTCCCGATGAAAATGAATAATAATAATAAGTTTCAATAAAAATGATAAAATATAAATTGAATTTTATCATAACGAGTTTGCTTGAATTTCGTTTCTTCTGAGATCGCAGCAATGCGCGACGGGTAAGCTAGTTATATATATGTTACCGCTAAAGCTCGAAAATCGTTAATCTGCAGATTACCTAGCAAATCTGCAGATTAACTAGCGTGATCCGTTAAAGTTGCTAAAATTGTTCTATTTCTCAAATTACCTACTAGGTACACGGTAAAGTGAAAATAAGATCTTTGCTGGAACAACAGCAACGTTTCTGTACGCTTAAATTAACATAATGTTCTTTAATTTAATTTTCGATATCTAAAGAATCAAGTTAATACAATCAAACAATCAACAAATTAGTTGATAGAATCAATCATTAACCAATTAAAAAACATACAAAAAATCAAACGGTTTAAAATATTAATACAATTAGGGAAATTATTATACAGATAACCCCCTATAGAATTTCGGGATTTTGAGTATCTATCTGAACTGAGGGGACCGAGACGACTTCAACGATACCCTACTTTTGGACCGGAGACGAAAAATAATAAAGTTATCATACTTTTTCTGGTGATCGCATGATATAATTGTGCAGTTAATGTTACC
>NW_019385175.1:66030-78639 GCF_000671375.1 Centruroides sculpturatus
AAACCAATTGCTATGAAATTCAAAGTGTCACCAATCTTTAGACTACACTAATAAGTAAGCACAATTGGATAATGTTACCTATGGTGAGTAAAATGGCGGCTCGTCTCTGATTCCAGCAAACAGAAGAAAGGAAACAGTGGGGACGCACGTTCTAACCTAACCTATTCTAATAAATTACCATAATTATTACCAACCAAATTATTAGAATATGTTAGGTGAGGTTAGGTTTGAACGTGCGTCCCCAATGTTTCCTTTCTTCTCTTTGCTGGAATCAGAGACGAGCCGCCATTTTACTCACCATAGGTAACATTATCCAATTGTGCTTACTTATTAGTGTAGTCTAAAGATTGGTGACACTTTGAATTTCATAGCAATTGGTTTCTGCGACAAGCACACCTATTTGTGGTACATTTATTTGTGGCAAAGATCTTATTTTCACTTTACCGAGTGCCTAGTAGGTAATGTGTGGATCACCTAGATACTCTGCACATTATCTAGGTAATTTGAGAAATGGAGCAATTTTCACAACTTTAACGGATCACCCTAGTTAATCTGCAGATTAGCTAGGTAATCCGCAGATTAACGATTTTCGAGCTTTAGCGGTAACATACAAGTATACATAAAAATGTTTTCAAAAGTAAACACAGCAAGTGAAAAAGATTCCAAATGATTGCTTTACCAGTATTTCTCTTAGAATAAATTGAACATGCACAAAAAGCAGAAATGGATTAACATACGTAATACACATTCCGATGATAAATACAGAATGCGAATATAGTAAAATGAGCTTATAATAAAAGCGACACACTGCGAATGAAAACATTAACTTGCATAAAAAAGGTGGACATGGTAAGGGTATTTTATATATGCTACTTTTAAAACAGAAAAAACAATAACCAAATTGATGAAGAGTATTGATATATCCAAAATGCACATAATTAGTTTAAATTTACGATTTATGTATCCGTTGTCATAAAAATTTGTCTTTCCACTTTTTTGCTGAGACTACAAATATTCAAGTACAAAATAACCGGTTTCGACTTATTTCTACATAAGAAGTAGTTAAATAATTAAGCGATTAGGAAATTAGGGACATAAATAAAACCCTGCTGAAAGAGCCAGAATTTTACTTAAACAAAAGCTTAACCGAACCATCTCTAGCCGAGTACAGTGGGGACTGATTTCTTCAAAATATTAGATGTAATAAAGACAGAAAATTTTCCAGTTCAACGAAAGTGACCGAAAAGTGGTAAATTTTGGAAATTTCCGTGGACAACACCTGGTCCTAAAACGAATTAGTTAAGAAACAATTGACTATTAAGTTTAACATATTTAGATTTTCACAGCTATGGTGAGAAACGTTTAAAATCTACAATAACCCTGTCATGTCCTTTGAGATATACTAGTGATGCGACAAAAGAGGTATTTGACATTGACCAGTTTCGGCACCCTCGGGATTTGGCATGCATGCACGCACTGCACACCTACAAAGATCATCTGTGATTCCATCCATAAGACGCTGGTAGGGAGCAATTTTAACTAAGTGGATTGTTTTAATATTTAAAAAGTAAAGAATATTTTATGTTATTTTTAAGTACGTTTCTTTACAAAACTATATTTAATTATAATCTTCTTTAAAAGTATATTCATACAATTGAATATTTTGTACCAGGTATGTATAATTGTATATCCATCACACATTTTATTTTACCAAGTGAGTTTTTATAATTTTATTTTTAATTTTAGTCCTTATATCATGGCTAGCGATTCAAAATGTAATTGTGATATTGAAAATTTATTTTTAAAAAGTTTTGGCTCAAGACCATATAATGAAAAAGAAAACATTATTAAAAGAGAAAGATCAATGCCTAAATTATAAATACGTCAACAAAAAAATTTGTTGGACATTTTCACGATAAAGTTAATGAAGGCATAAAATGGCTTTGTGGATGCATAAAAATGCAAAAATTGTTTTGTTGGCCTTGCCTATTATTTTCAAATAAAATTAGTGTGTGGAATGAGAATGGCTTTGACGATTTAAATAATTTGAGTAAAGCTAGCAAAAGACACGAAAATCGTAAATGTCACAATGATTCTTTCGTAAAATTGAAGCAATTTGGAAATCAAAGCAGAATAGAATTTAACATTAGTGAACAATATAAAATAAATATTGAAAATTATGTGATATTGACAGTGGCGTGCCGTGACATTTGATGATAGGGAAGCTGTGTTTTTATAAGAAGCCGACTTCCAGGGGCAATCAGTCAGCAATGGTCTACGGTCCATTCGTATTCGTTTGTTCGATAAACCAGTAAAAACCGTAGACTTTTCTAAATGTATTTTTAATTAATAGATTATCTAACGCACTTAATAAATAAGCAAGTTCAATATAATTAACTCTGTTATATTAGATTTAATAGATTCTCTACGCCCTCTAAATGCCAATTCTCGCTTCGATAACATCTACTAATTAAAATATATCTATTAGCCGTAACTATCTTGTTATAATTTTCAATATATATTTTATATTGTGTACTAATGTTAAATTCTATTCTATTTTGATTTCCAAATTGCTTCAATTTTACGAAAGAATCGATGCGAGATTTAGGATTTTCGTGTCTTTTGCCAGCTTTACTCAAATTATTTAAATCGTCAAAGCCAATCTCATTCCACACACTAATTTTATTTGAAAATAGTAGGCAAGGCCAACAAAACAAATTTTGCATTTTTATGCATCCACAAAGCCATTTTATATCTTCATAAATTTTATCATGAAAATGTCGAACAAATTTTTTCTTTTTCATTATATGGTCTCGAGCCAAAACTTTTTGAAATAAATTTTCGATATCACAATTACATTCTAAATTGCTAGCTATAATATAAGGGCTAAAATTAAAAATAAAATTATAAAAACTTACTTGTTAAAATAAAATGTGTGATGATATACAATTATACATACCTGGTACAAAATATTCAATTGTATGAATATACTTTTAAAGAAAATTATAAATATAGTTTTGTGAAGAAACGTACATAAAAATAACATAAAATAGTCTTTACTTTTTAAATATTAAAACAATCCACCTAGTTAAAATTGCTCCCTACCAGTGGCTCGTGGATGGAATCAGAGACGGTCTTGGTAGGTGTGCGGTGCGGTGCATGCTTGCCAAATCCCGAGGGTGCCGATACCGGTTAATGTCTCTTTTGTCTCATCACTAGTATATCTCAAAGGACGCGACAGGGTTGTTGTAAATTTTAAACGTTTCTCATCATAGCTGTAAAAATCTAAATTTGTTAAACTTAAAAGTCATTTGTTTTCTAACTACTGTAATTCGTTTTAAGACCAGGTGTCCACGGAAATTTCCAAAATTTACAACTTTTAGTCACTTTCATTGAACTGGAAAAATTTCTGTCTTTATTACATCTAATATTACGAAGAAATCAGTCCCACTGTACTCGGCTAGATATTGGTCCGGTTAGGCTTTTGTTTAAGTAAAATTCCGGCTCTTTCATCAGGGTTTTGTTTACGTCCCCAATTCCCTAATCGCTTAATTATTTAACTACTTCTTAAGTAGAAATAAGTCGAAACCAGTTACTTTGTACTCGAATATTTGTAGTCTCGGGAAAAAAGTGGAAAGACAAATTTTTATGACAAACGGATACATAAATCGTAAATTTAAGGAAAATAAATTCTAGAGCTTTTTCTGTACCTCGTGCATCTCTCTCATTCATTAAATTTAGTTGTAAATGATGCTGTCAAAGTAACAGTTAATTTTTTAACATTATACAAGAATTGTACACGTTTTTTTCTACATCCCCTTAAAGATGGGATATACGAAATCGTAATATCACTGGTTTAACATCGAAATCCGTGAGTAATATAAAATCGGAGAGCGGAATAAATATATCAAATATTTTAATGGATTTTTTAAACTCCTGTCAACTATACAGAACTATCGTAAAAACATACCAGTAAATTCTTATCGGTTGGGTTAAGTTATAAATCTACTCGTTATTCACGTAATCGAAATATCTAGTGGGCAGGCGGCTAACAGCCCAGAACCGGTCCTTGATAGAATTGGAATCTTTATATGTGTGCAGCTTTCACCCAAGGTCGTAGGCTTCCACCGGCTAAACCGGGTGAGGTTGGTGCTCTGTAAAGCGCATGCGCAAATCTGGCTTTTCGTAATCTGAAAATACAGGAGATTCTACTCCGCCACTAATATTCTAATATACAATAGCAATTTTTTTTTCCACGTGTAGTATAGAAATTTGTAATAAGATACATAATGCGGTTATAATAAAATATTGTGCGATTATTTTCATATAATTAAAATTAATATTTATTTATTTTTTAGAGAATATGAGGGAAGCGGCGCTTCCAACGCTTCTAATGACGGCACGCCACTGCTAATAGATATATTATATCTACATTAACAAATGTTATATGTTTTTTTATCAAAGCAAGAATTGGCATTTAGAGGGCGTAGGGAATCAATTTATCTAATAACAGTGGTAATTATATATTGAACTTGTTTATTTATCAAGTACAGTAGACCCCCTATAAAACGGGTTCATATGATACGAATTCGTATATAACGGCGAAAAAAATGCGATCGTATTCGTATAAACACTCTAAAAGAGACTCGTATAATACGGTAAAATTGCCGACTCGTGTCACGACAGGATTGGTCGAATCTAGACCAATAGCGGATATTGCACAAACCGTTGAGTTTAAACGAGCAGCGGACCTACTAAAAACCATTTATTATTTAACAACCATAAAAATTATATTTATATTAATGATGTCGCCAAAGTTCAGCAAATTTTTCGCAGAAAAATAATTTATCGGGAAATGCGCCCGCCGTTCAATGTGCCGCTCCACGACGAAAACAAGCTTACGCAATGGCGTCGTCGAACGGTGGGCACTCGGTAAGTAATCCTACAATTTTTTGTTTATAGCATAGCTTATATGGATTATTCCAAAAAATTATACGTGTTTTGGAAATGTTGAGTCAAATTAGTCTAGAATCGATTAATTTTATGGAAGAAAACCTTTCAAACAACCGTAGTTCGTAAACAGCACACTTGTGATTGGCTCATGTATTTAAGGACTCGTAGAAAACAATGTTGCCACGACTACCGAATTTTCGATAGATCTACCGATCTACCGATTGAAGCACTAAATCTACCGAAAAGTTTACGATAATTCAAGAAAGACATTTTTTTTTTCAATGTATCTAAAAATTCTCAATAAAACATTTCTTTTTACCTTCATTTCTTATATATTGTAAGAGAATTTATTGCAAAGACTCTATCTCGTTTTGTTGAAAATATCTTGTGTCTGCTCCATTCTTCAGCTAATGTAGAAAGAATATTTTCGTAAATAAATCTGTTAAAAACGAAACAGAAATAAACTGAGATCTGAAACAATCACTGGCTTACTTCTTACTAAACAATTAATTGGAAAAAATTACTGTTACGATTTTCCTGTAAAAGATAATTTAATTTTAAAAATAACAAACAGAGTGTTAAAAAACATACAAACAGAAGATATTGAATAATAATTATTATTAATAATTAATATTCGAAAAATAAAAGGTAATATTTTGTTAGAAAAATAAGACAAAATGTACCTACTTAATTAGTAAATTATTATTTTTTTACGTAGGTGTTCTGTGTTAGTTTTTTGTTTTTTATTGTTTTATAGNTTTGTTAGAAAAATAAGACAAAATGTACCTACTTAATTAGTAAATTATTATTTTTTTACGTAGGTGTTCTGTGTTAGTTTTTTGTTTTTTATTGTTTTATAGTTTATAATAAAATAAATGACGAAAAAGAATGTTATTGCTTATGTGCAACACCCTTACTGCCACAAAAAGTCGTTTTACCGAAATCTACCGAAAATTGCCTAAGGAATCTACCAATGGCAAGCAAATCGGCGTGGCAACACTGGTAGAACATGAATTTCATAAAACACGGAACGTATCTACCGTGTTATAGGGGGTCTACTGTACGTCAGATAATCTATTAAAAATACATTTAAAGAAGTGTACGGTTTTTACTGGCTTATCGTACAAACGAATACAAATGGACCCTGACACGCAATTAACTGATTGCCCATGTAAGTCGGCTTCTTACAGAAACACAGCTTCCCTATCATCAAATGTCACGGCACGCCACTGATATCTACAGCAATAGTTATAAACTACCGTAAGGTCTTTTCCGTATCCGTAAAGGAACAAACTATTTTACGGAATACGGTACGGCCATACGGTTACGTTACGGAGTTTATAACTCAACCCTAGTGTTACCACTCGTCCGGTTTTCACCCAGACAGTCCGGGAATTGACTCACTGTCCGGGTGAACTATTAATTTTGTCCGAGAATTTCGTAGAAATTGTGAAATTACGATGAAACAACGTTCTTGGAAATATTTTTACAAATTTACACTATTTTAACAGCGAAAGAACTACAAGTCTGCCATGTTAGTCTGTTTACACCGACGTGTGGAGCACAACCTGTCGACCTTTTTCTTTTGGCTTGTAGGATCGTACACGTCTCCAATATCCAATAGAGCTAAGTCTAAGTCACTGTTTCTCAACCTCTAAAGAATCGTCGCCCCCTTCAACGTAGTATCGCCCCCTTCAATAAAACCGTTACGTAGTATCGCCCCCTTCACTTCAAAATTCCGATGCCGAGGGCCAAGGCTAACGTCAAATTCGTACTGCATTGAATAGACTAGTGACTAGTATAATGTTATTTGTTTAATTATTGTACGATATAACGAATAAAATATCTAATTATTCTTAATATAATGTTTTACTATATCGCCCAGAAAATTGTTTTTCGCCCCCCAAAATATAAATTGTTACTAATCGCCCCCTCAACATGGAAAAACGCCCACATGGGGGCGATATCGCCCCCGTTGAGAAACACTAGTCTAAGTCATCTGTACCTGATGTTTCTTAATTTAGGTTACATAGGTTACTTACGTTACTCCTACGCAAGTCCCTAGTCCCTAACTATAACTGATTTAAAACCGGCATGCACATTAGTCTTCGCGTTGTGAAATGACATTGCGCATGCGCAGTGGCGTAGCGAACATAACTGGCTCCCGGTGCACGACACTTTTATTTACGCCCCTCTCCCACCTCCAGAAACACATATAGTTTGTCTTGGAGACCATTTGGGCGCCCCTCTGCGAGTGGCGCCCGGTGCATGATACACCCCCTTGCATCCCCCTCGCTACGCCACTGCTCATGCGTCAGGAACTTCTGTTCTAACAAACCTGACCTGCCGTCCGGGTCAGCGATTTTGAAAAAGTGGCAACACTATTCGACCCTAAGAATCCAGGTGATATCACTCCAGTTCAAGGACGTTGGAGATGTGGTTGAGCTTATCGAGTATCCTCCAGACGCATAATCATAATCAATTATCTCATCACACTCCTAAATACCTCTCTCAATATGTCCATTCAATTTCTCTTTTAATTTTTTCAAATGGGTTAAGATTCTCTTTAAATTTATTTTCGAATGTTTGTTTACTTCATAATGAACTTTTGGTTTCTCATGAAACGAAATTTGAAAAATGCCAGATCTTGATGGTTTTAATAGGGAATACAATGACAACATTGTGGGTACAGTAAATATATAGTTCAATACATAATGACATATGTATTATATTAATTATGTAGTTGCAAAAATGTCGGAAAAGCAGAATACAGTAGAGCGTCGTTTATCCGAATCAATTGGGGACTGGGGTTGTTCGGATAACTTATTTTTCGGATAACCAATTATGTACGAAAAAATATATTAATTTATCCCGTGTTGAAATTTTACTCCGTTGCGTGTCGCTTCGCGTTGAATTTTCGTCGATGTTAAGCCTAACGAAGACTATTGTATCGTTAAAAATTATTTTGTTTATTTTGTACAAACAAAATAAATATATTGAAAAATATAAAAACAATAAAAATCATACTTCAGAAGTTAATTTAGTATCAAAAACGTAAAATATTCGAGTAGGCGAAGACATAGCCAAAGATTACAGCGCCACAGCACTGGCGAAAATTAAAATTTGTCGACTGGAATTCTTTCGGATAACCGACGTTTCGTATAACCGACCTTCGGATAAACGACGCTCTACTGTATTTATTTTGACATGCAGCTCTTTTGATTGTCCCAAAAAACCGCCGTAATAAAAAATATTTGGTTATAATTTTTATACACTGGTGTAGAAAAAATGCAGCAATTACAAGTATGCTTTAGGTTATGTGTTGGTTTATTTAAAAACTTTTTCGAAGTGCTTTGTTAGGTTTAGATGGGCGATCCGAAACAAATTGGGCACCGCATTCTTAGTTTGTCAAGGAGTTTTATAAGGAAAGTTGATAATTTCCTTCTTATCTTTATATACTCTCCACAACGAAGAATTTGATGCGGAGCAAAATGCTTTTCACAAATATCGTAGCGTTCGGTCAATTCTCGATCTGCACGCGGTATCGCTCGTTTCCATCTTTTAAACAATTCCAAATCTTTTGGTGCCTTAAATACATTTACTATCTGTTTCTTTGGATAATAATCGTCTTTTCAATTATGCACGCATCATTTAAAATACATAATTTTGAAAGAATTTCTTAAGAACACTACGTAATTTATGGACCATCCCTTACCAGTGATTATTTGGAAAGCTACAATTTTGTATACGGCTAATAGACCTACCCTGTGGGCACTAAGATGGCCTTTTTTTAGAAAGCTCATTATGAGTTCTAGTCAACAATGGCTGCTGCCAGGTTTTGAGAGATCCGATTTGTGCAGATGGATCACTCCGAAAAATGTTTTTTTTTTTTTTTTTTCCTACCCGTCCAGATTTAACTGCGGATCTACTAGAGCGGTAGGATGCCACCTTAACACTGTAATATGCAGTGCAGTAAGATCTCTGTAGAAGCCACATAATAAAAGCAAATAAGTTATCGAACGTAAAGCTGTAAATACAATACAGTATAATAAAATTAATACTTGAATAAGTTTTTAAAACATATTTTTTTAAAATGGGTAGTACAATAAATACTTAGTTACATTTACCCACCGCTACGCCGAAATGGCGCATCGATTTCGCCAATCTTTAATAAGATGTTACATTTATATTATATTCGAATTTAATCACAAATAATAATATTATTTTTATGCAATTTTATAAATTTGATATTAAAATATAATTTAAATTCATTAAATGCTTACTTTTAAGAAATAATGTTTTTTTTATTTATTTATTAAATAAACGAAGGATTCAAGATGGCGACCAGATTAGATTTGAGGCCCAACAGGAATTTGTTAGACTCGAAATTTGAAAGCTATCGCCTTTCTTTAGACCCTCTTCCGATATTAAAACAAAATCTACAAGAAGGTAAATTATTATTTATTATTTTAATGTTTATATTATTTATTATAACATTGGAATATGAAGCTATGTGACAAATATGACAATGTTTGTGTACATTTTGCATAATGTTTTTTGATGAATCTTGCTTGAGAATATTCTGAATTAAATTATAAATGATTCACTCAGTTGTGCAGTTATTAAAGCATTATACATTGATTAGTGCAGTGCAATCTTTCAAATGCAAACTCTTCAATGCTGAGATGTTATCAAAAGGATGCTAAATCAGTAAATATTGATGGTAAGATTGCACATGAGTCTGTTGGGACCTTATCAGAGCTGTAGACCATGCCCATAGTCGTAAAAAAAAGTGAAAGGAAGTATGGGCATGGTCTACAGCAGTGGTTCTTGATGTTTTTTGTGTCGTGGATCCCTAAAGCTCCTGTACCTTGATGGAATGGCCAAGCAATCATGTCAGCCTACCGCTCTGGGAAACCTGGGAGTGAATCTGGACGAGTCAAGAAAGCCCCAGGAATTTTCCAGGTGGTAGACTGTCTGGATATGTCGGATGCTGTCCCTAACCACCCAACCACCCCATTGGGCCTGGCTGAACCCATAATGGGCTTGCTAAAAAAGGCCCTCTTAGTGCCCACGTGGCAGAAAGAGTTAAAAATAAAAAAACCATGATGGACTGCACCACTGGTTGAGAAATGCAAGTATATGCCTCTGAAAATATCCCAACGGCCTTTTTCTTAGCTGCAATAACCCACCATCAACTACTGTAAATCATTGAGCTATAATTCGGCAATAATAATAATAAATTACAAATTTAATTATTTAATTAAATTGTAATTAGCAAATTCAATATGAGATGGCACCTAATGCCTCCTTCTAGGGCAGTATTAGGCATTATTATTGCCAAATTATAGCCAGATGATTTATGGCAGTTGATGGTAGGTTATTGCTATGTATCGGGTTTAGTAAAGTTGTTTATATTCGTAGCTGCATTTGTATCATGGCTTCTGTAAGTTTATATAATATATATTGATTTACTTATATTCTACAGTCTGTTTGTGAAAGATTCACATATAATAGCATATTATTATTATTGAAGATTTGAGCTACAATTAATATATATATATAAATAATTCTTTTGCCAGTTGGATGGCCAAGGTGGTTGTGTTGGTTCGTCGCTTTGGAGAATTCGATTTAAATCTGGGCATTCAAAAAATCCTCAGGAATTTTGTGGAAGATGATCTGTTTTGAAAATGCAGAAATAAAAGGTTCTCTTAATGTCCACAAGGTGGAAAGAGTAAAAAAAGAAAAAATACCATTTCATCATTTTAATACTAATGCTAAATGTGCAGATAATTAGAAATGTAGTGGTAGACAGTTATAAACACCTTAAAAAAGATTACTTATAATATGCACTAGTAATAAATCTGAAAATTTGTTATTATTAGCATTTTATTATATCCTATTTAATTCTACAGTAAGCATGATTATATTATCATGCTTCTAAAACTTGAAATTGAATTTTATTATCCTTGAACACTAGAAAATATAAATGTATATGATTAGAGTCATTTTTGCAATTTATTTAGAAATAAATTTCAGCAATATAATTCTAAATATATAAATCATGAATTTAATTATTAATATATCAGAATTTCCAAAGCAAGTAACAATATTGGATGAACTGATTAATTAGGAATAAGTGGAGGCTAATAATATAAAAGTCAAGATGGCTGATAGCTGAGGCATTTAAGGCATCAGCTTTAACTGCCTCAGCTATTGGCCATTTTGAGAACCTGGGACTGAATCCAGGGAAATGATTGGGCATGTGTCTCACCACCCAATCATTTTCCATTATGGGATCTGGTTGACTCCATGATGAGTGTGATTAAAAGACTTTCTGAGCCATCCCAGACAAATTTGAATTGGGGCCCTCATGACTTCAGACATTTTTCTTTAGGGTAATATTTTCTTATAAAAGATTGGTTTGGGACCCCCTGTTAGTAGAGGCCACAGGCAATTACCCTTTTTACTCATAAGATAATGTGCCATTGCTTAGTACACATAAGACAGAAAGAGTAAAAAAACTGATCAGATCATTTCAAACTTATATTAATATAATAAAACTTTTTCCAACTTCATTTTATAATATTGAAATAATTTTCTACAAAATTTATTTTTCCAAATCAAAATATCATAATTCAATTAAATTTATAGAAAATTTGTACACAATTTCATCTCTGTCAAGGAATTTTAATTGATTAATTTAAGTTACCTTTGTATCAGCAAAAAGTTTAAAAGGAATTATAAGTTCCTTCATGAGATATGATCCTCCAAAACTTCTTTGTGCAGTACCAAATAATTTATAAAAATAAATGAAAGTTTAATGGCAAAAGTTATTGGAACAGTATGCTAAAAAATGTTTAAGATTTAATGTTTTCCTCTTCACAAGAAGACAATATAAAGTGTGATGTGAGGTCATTTGATGGCATATACTTAAGAGTGTATGTCTTTAGTTTATGCCTATAACTAGGTTGTAGCAAAATTAAAATATTTACTGAATATATATAATTATAATATGAAGATATTATTCCTTTTGAAGAGTGACTAAAAGCAATAAAACTTTGACACTTCCGTGTTGTGGCGTTATTGACAGCGATTTGTTAAATTTCAGACGTGCTCGCTAGTACTTTCAACAGTTTACAACCATCGTCTTCAGGCGAAATCGAATACCTTAATTTTCGAATTGACAGCTTTTAACGGACTTTCCAAATTACGTAATGCGCGTGGTTGGAATATAGAATAAATTAATAAAATTGAATAAATAAATATTCTTTAAAGAAACCTGCTGTAATAACTTGAACTCCCCAAAACATATAAATATTGATTGATGATGCCGTGCATAGTAATGGAATAAAATCAGAACACAAAATTATAACTTGGATTGTTTAAATAAAGTTATCCATAGCTGTGGTATTTCCAATGTTGGCACATTACATGGCAAAGCAGCGGATATATAAAGATTTTCCCATATGAATATTTGCCTACGATCATTGCAATGCTTAAGTAATTTAACATGGTTCCAAAGTGGAAGATAATCTTGTTCTAGCACCTTTTTCGCTAATTCTGTAGCTGGTCTATTATTTCTAATGTCTTCTTGATGTTCGAGGATGCGGGACCGTATCATTCTGGTGGTAGCTCCAATATAGATAATTTCCT
>NW_019385175.1:81618-105246 GCF_000671375.1 Centruroides sculpturatus
TATCATTATAATATAATTTTATATTGTATTAAATACTTTGTGTCTTGATTGTTTGGTTGATGCAAAATATATAATGAATATAGTTTATATTACATTTATTAGATAAATTATTGTTTAAAATAAAACAAGTCACCAGGGAATTTGGTAACTTCTGTGGACTTAGAGTTTGAGAATGAAATAGAATAAAGAGTTGTTTAGAAGAAAACAAAGGATCAGATACATGTCATCAAAACATATAACAGAGACTTTCTTTTACCATTTATATGTTGCCTGGAAAAATAAGCTGGTAAGAGTTCTTGTTGGACTTTGCTGGCACTGAAACATGAGGCTAAGAGACTAGAAGGAAATCAAATGCTTTTCAATTATATTTAGTGGAACCTCACTTAATGAGTACCTTGCATACTGAGTAATTTGCGTAACAAGTGACGAAAAGAGGGGAAGTCCCGGATTGTGCATGTTCCATCAGTCTGTGTTTAGCACTTGTTCTGCTAGCATCTTAGTTTCACTTCTGATCACACATTTTTCCAAACTTGTGTTCACACATATTACATATAAACATCAAGAACCATAGCCCGTTATATAATAACTGACATTGGAAATACCACAGCTATGGATAACTTTATTTAAACAATCCAAGTTATAATTTTGTGTTCTGATTTTATTCCATTACTATGCACGGCATCATCAATCAATATTTATATGTTTTGGGGAGTTCAAGTTATTACAGCAGGTTTCTTTAAAGAATATTTATTTATTCAATTTTATTAATTTATTCTATATTCCAACCACGCGCATTACGTAATTTGGAAAGTCCGTTAAAAGCTGTCAATTCGAAAATTAAGGTATTCGATTTCGCCTGAAGACGACGGTTGTAAACTGTTGAAAGTACTAGCGAGCACGTCTGAAATTTAACAAAAAGCAATAAAATTTTTTTGGGTTTTGTAACTAAAAGGAAATAAACATCATTTATTTTTACCATATACTTAAGCAAAAATAAATTAAATTTGAAATAAAATAATCAACTTATCTCACAACAAATTTGTTTAATAACTAATGTTCAATCACAGTTACAGGTCATTATGAGGTTACAAATTCCATGAATTTTAAACAAATTGAACAAAATTTTAGAAATGCAAATTCCAATAATTTCAAATTCAAAAGATTCTAAATAATTTATACAAAAATTTATTAAGTAAATAAAAATAAACAATAAAAAATAACAGAATTAAATGTAGATACATACATAACATTTGATTAACCATATAAAGCCTTCTAGGCATTTGGCAATGAATGTACTATACATCTGTAATATTAATGCACTCTCCTCTCTATTCTTGCTTGTATCTCCAAAATTTTCATATATTCTGCTAATTTTTTATCTTGCAGTTTCTAATAATTTTAGTGTCATTCCCTAATAATTCTACATGTTGGGTTACAAAGGATAACAGGGCTGTAGAATAGTTTTTCCTTCTTGTGCCATATTGATGTCGTTTTAGCTTACATTGTAATGCATAAATGTTGTTTGTTAGTTTAAAAATTTGCTGCTAGATAAGTTGAGTATTTTATTTCAGTCTAAAATCCAGTTGTAACCTAACAAGAGAGAAATAAATTTTACCATGAGTCAAATTCCAAAACAGACATTCCAAAAATTCTATTTAAATTTAATTAACTTATGATGTTTCACAAAAGAGACAAATTACAACATTTATGATATTTACAAAGTAGGTTTCCACATACACACAAATAGATTTAAGTTCAAGTAGTCCGCAAATCCTGAACAGGTCCGTCGAAAAGACACTTTATGACACAATCCTTGAGTAGTAACTAGATGTAGTTCCTTCCAGTGTTCGTCAAAGAAACAGCTAAACAAAAGCAACCTTGTTTCGAGCGTAACATTAAACAAACCTTCTGATCGGAGTTCAATTGACCAAATCTACATTACTGACCAACAACTTTGACCAACTTCGACCAATTTGAAGTTCTTTTAGTCTAAGTTAAACAAACTCCAATGAAATGTCCTTAACCTGACGTTCCTACAAACTTAACTTTCCCGCCTAAACTTTAACCTTTTATATGGATTGAGCGGCATGATTGATTGACCAATCAGTGCTTCCCTGCTCTCTCAGAGGTCTGATGATCGGCAGCCAATCAGCGATCATGCATTCAAATCTACTGGTCATTTTCCATCAGTTTCTACGGTGTCAACCGTTGCTCATTTGAAATAGAGAAAAAGACGAATCGTGTTTCTGCATGATTCTATCCCGACACCATGTATAAAGACTTCAGCACTTCTTACCCCCGTATTCACCAATGCGAGTTAGAGCTAGAGTTAACTCTAACTCATGTTGGTGAATACGGGGGTTAGAGGTTGTAGACAAGATGTTTGAATGGAGATGGAAGATGAAACTCAGGAAATTACTCTATTGACTGGTGTACATTGCATACTTTTCAGATAATAATTAACATAAGTACAATAATTTAAAATGACAACATTTAGTTTGGAAGACCCTGTATTATCTTAAAACAATCTTATGAATACTATTAGTCTATTACCTTTTATAATAAAATTATAAAAACGTTAAATATTAGTTATATATAGATATACTAAAGGTATGTAAGTAAACATATTTAAAAGCTGTTATTTTTGGTTTGAAATTAATTAATTAAATTACAGAATCTCGTTTGCTTGGCTTAGCTTTAGCTTTAGCCTTATTCTTAGTCTTAGTCTGAAAATAATCTACTTTTAAGATACATTTAGCTATTAAAAGTCAGACCAGTTTATTGTAAGATAAGTCTGTCTGATACTAAGAATCTGTTGCCATTTTGACTAGTGAACAAAATTATGTTACATTTAATTTCTCATCAAATTTTTCATTAGTATGAGAAAACAGATTTATTTGTTCTGTGAACTACACAAATCTGCTTTCACTTGTTTTTCTTCTTGAAAATTAAAGGGGGAATTAATGTACTAAGTTTTTTGTCAATAAAATTGGAATTAAAGTACTGTCCAACCACAGATCCCAGAGCCCCAGTTGGTAGATTTCAAGGAACAATCTTATTTCCTTGCTGGTTGAGGAAAGTGGAACAAATACAAATTGGTGTGCATTGTTAAACATTGTTGTTAAACTATAGTTTATCATTTTTCTTTCTTTACTATAGTGTACATTTGTATTGAATTCATTTGATTATGGATCTGGCACCTTCTGTGAGTTTGGATAATAAACAGTCAAAGCAAATATATTATTCACAATGTACATAGTAGTACTTGTAAGCAATGCATTCAAATTAACTAATAAGTATAGATTCTAAACAGTAGATTGTTAATATGATAACTATTAATTAAGTTTAATTTCAATTGCAAATTTGTTTACTGATGTAAACTAACTCATTTTCTAGGTAACTACCTTATTTTCATAATAGACTTGTCTTTTTCATCTATGCACTGTAATGTTTAGGGCTCTCTTATCCATGGTTGGACAGTACAAAAGTTTACATAAGCCATTTAAATTTTATTATAGGAAAAGCATTATCCCATTCCTGTGAGAAAATCTTGCTTTAAATCTAATCAGAAAATTTGTATTTTATCACCGACTGTTTCCAATTCTTTATCCATTCCTTTACCAATGGATGTAACTTGCATCAGGATTGACAGATCTGATACATCTTTAACAAGTAAACATGTATCATATAGCATATTATGATAGTGCAATTCATCAACAGGTCAAAACATGCTTATGTGATCACAATATTAACTGTAAAAAAATATAGTAATGCTCTTTTCTTCATAATGTAGATAACTTTTAAACATGATCTTTTCTGCATTAAAAAGCATTTTTAATGCTTACACTCATTATATAAATATATAATTAAATTGGAATTAGCATGCCCTTTACAATTACATTTTTGTGCATTGTGTACATTTGATTAGGAAGGGGTGGCAGATAATTTTCCTTTATAATATAATTATTTTTAGGGTCTCAATGATATTTTTGGTAATCAATTAATAATAATGATATATTGTATATGCAAAAAAACTTTTGTTAGATAAAAATCTATATTTAAATGTTTTAAACTGATAAATAAGACAATGAAAATATCACTCCACATCATTATCATTTTACAAAATATGTTATAGAGAATATAGAATCAAGGAGATAGCTTGACATAATAATTGATTGCAATGCTAAGAAGCAACATTGATCACAGTATATTGTTACACTTCTTAATGACAATTAAGAAGTATAAATGATATTTTGTATTTTATAATATAATTATTTAAATTTGCCATTGTATTTTATTCTTTGAATTTTATATAATTACATAAACATTTAAAATATATTGATTGTCTTAATTAATTAATCACATCTTTTTTTCTTTTTAATTAAATGCATTTAATATCCAGTTTTCTAAAAATTTTCTGTTAACAGGCTATTTTTTGAAAATCTGTATACAGAATGATTACAAAATTGTAAACAGTTTATGGCACTTTTGGGTACGTTTTCAAAGTGTCCTCTTGTGTCCAGTCAGAACACTGGTAACAATACAGTATCAGTGAAAGGATGCTGGTGTGAGATTATGATGGCATAGTGTTGTGTTTGAGGGAAAAGAATGTTCCAGAAAAATATGTTAGGTTCGTCAAGGAAACCTACAAGGGAGCAGAGATCCAAGTTAAGAGCAGTGTGGATACTATAGAAGGGTTCTTCGTTAATGTTGGTTTACATCAGGGATCTGCCTTAGTCCTTATTTGTTTGACCTGATAATGGATGTGATGGTATGTGACGTGAAGTGTGAGGCTCTGTTGAGTATGCCATTTACGGATTATATTGTGTTGTCTTTCCCAAACCAAGGCTGAGAAGAAACTGGAAGATTGGAGGAAAGTTTTGGAAGAAAGGGGCATGAAGATTAGCAGAACTAAAACAGTTTATATGACTGAATGGTAGAGACGAGTGTAATATTAAATCCAAAATGTGCCACTCCCTTTGGTTCCAAGTTTTAAATATCTTGGAACATTTGTCAAGATAGGAGGAAGATTGAACTCGGAGGTACAGCATAGAATTCAACGTGGATGGATGAACTGGAGGAAGCTGAGTGGTGTGTTATGCGACAAGAAAGTTAGCTGCAATCTGAAAGGAAAATTGTATAAATCAGTTGTTAAACCTGCAATGTTATATGGAGCGGAGACATGGGCAATAATAAGAGCCCAAGAAAGAAAGGTGGAGGTGGTGGAGATGAGAATGTTGAGATAGATGTATGAAGTGTCAAGGAAGGATAGAATAACTAACCTCTAAAAATAAGGATAGAATAAGGAATGATNTCGAATTTAATCACAAATAATAATATTATTTTTATGCAATTTTATAAATTTGATATTAAAATATAATTTAAATTCATTAAATGCTTACTTTTAAGAAATAATGTTTTTTTTATTTATTTATTAAATAAACGAAGGATTCAAGATGGCGACCAGATTAGATTTGAGGCCCAACAGGAATTTGTTAGACTCGAAATTTGAAAGCTATCGCCTTTCTTTAGACCCTCTTCCGATATTAAAACAAAATCTACAAGAAGGTAAATTATTATTTATTATTTTAATGTTTATATTATTTATTATAACATTGGAATATGAAGCTATGTGACAAATATGACAATGTTTGTGTACATTTTGCATAATGTTTTTTGATGAATCTTGCTTGAGAATATTCTGAATTAAATTATAAATGATTCACTCAGTTGTGCAGTTATTAAAGCATTATACATTGATTAGTGCAGTGCAATCTTTCAAATGCAAACTCTTCAATGCTGAGATGTTATCAAAAGGATGCTAAATCAGTAAATATTGATGGTAAGATTGCACATGAGTCTGTTGGGACCTTATCAGAGCTGTAGACCATGCCCATAGTCGTAAAAAAAAGTGAAAGGAAGTATGGGCATGGTCTACAGCAGTGGTTCTTGATGTTTTTTGTGTCGTGGATCCCTAAAGCTCCTGTACCTTGATGGAATGGCCAAGCAATCATGTCAGCCTACCGCTCTGGGAAACCTGGGAGTGAATCTGGACGAGTCAAGAAAGCCCCAGGAATTTTCCAGGTGGTAGACTGTCTGGATATGTCGGATGCTGTCCCTAACCACCCAACCACCCCATTGGGCCTGGCTGAACCCATAATGGGCTTGCTAAAAAAGGCCCTCTTAGTGCCCACGTGGCAGAAAGAGTTAAAAATAAAAAAACCATGATGGACTGCACCACTGGTTGAGAAATGCAAGTATATGCCTCTGAAAATATCCCAACGGCCTTTTTCTTAGCTGCAATAACCCACCATCAACTACTGTAAATCATTGAGCTATAATTCGGCAATAATAATAATAAATTACAAATTTAATTATTTAATTAAATTGTAATTAGCAAATTCAATATGAGATGGCACCTAATGCCTCCTTCTAGGGCAGTATTAGGCATTATTATTGCCAAATTATAGCCAGATGATTTATGGCAGTTGATGGTAGGTTATTGCTATGTATCGGGTTTAGTAAAGTTGTTTATATTCGTAGCTGCATTTGTATCATGGCTTCTGTAAGTTTATATAATATATATTGATTTACTTATATTCTACAGTCTGTTTGTGAAAGATTCACATATAATAGCATATTATTATTATTGAAGATTTGAGCTACAATTAATATATATATATAAATAATTCTTTTGCCAGTTGGATGGCCAAGGTGGTTGTGTTGGTTCGTCGCTTTGGAGAATTCGATTTAAATCTGGGCATTCAAAAAATCCTCAGGAATTTTGTGGAAGATGATCTGTTTTGAAAATGCAGAAATAAAAGGTTCTCTTAATGTCCACAAGGTGGAAAGAGTAAAAAAAGAAAAAATACCATTTCATCATTTTAATACTAATGCTAAATGTGCAGATAATTAGAAATGTAGTGGTAGACAGTTATAAACACCTTAAAAAAGATTACTTATAATATGCACTAGTAATAAATCTGAAAATTTGTTATTATTAGCATTTTATTATATCCTATTTAATTCTACAGTAAGCATGATTATATTATCATGCTTCTAAAACTTGAAATTGAATTTTATTATCCTTGAACACTAGAAAATATAAATGTATATGATTAGAGTCATTTTTGCAATTTATTTAGAAATAAATTTCAGCAATATAATTCTAAATATATAAATCATGAATTTAATTATTAATATATCAGAATTTCCAAAGCAAGTAACAATATTGGATGAACTGATTAATTAGGAATAAGTGGAGGCTAATAATATAAAAGTCAAGATGGCTGATAGCTGAGGCATTTAAGGCATCAGCTTTAACTGCCTCAGCTATTGGCCATTTTGAGAACCTGGGACTGAATCCAGGGAAATGATTGGGCATGTGTCTCACCACCCAATCATTTTCCATTATGGGATCTGGTTGACTCCATGATGAGTGTGATTAAAAGACTTTCTGAGCCATCCCAGACAAATTTGAATTGGGGCCCTCATGACTTCAGACATTTTTCTTTAGGGTAATATTTTCTTATAAAAGATTGGTTTGGGACCCCCTGTTAGTAGAGGCCACAGGCAATTACCCTTTTTACTCATAAGATAATGTGCCATTGCTTAGTACACATAAGACAGAAAGAGTAAAAAAACTGATCAGATCATTTCAAACTTATATTAATATAATAAAACTTTTTCCAACTTCATTTTATAATATTGAAATAATTTTCTACAAAATTTATTTTTCCAAATCAAAATATCATAATTCAATTAAATTTATAGAAAATTTGTACACAATTTCATCTCTGTCAAGGAATTTTAATTGATTAATTTAAGTTACCTTTGTATCAGCAAAAAGTTTAAAAGGAATTATAAGTTCCTTCATGAGATATGATCCTCCAAAACTTCTTTGTGCAGTACCAAATAATTTATAAAAATAAATGAAAGTTTAATGGCAAAAGTTATTGGAACAGTATGCTAAAAAATGTTTAAGATTTAATGTTTTCCTCTTCACAAGAAGACAATATAAAGTGTGATGTGAGGTCATTTGATGGCATATACTTAAGAGTGTATGTCTTTAGTTTATGCCTATAACTAGGTTGTAGCAAAATTAAAATATTTACTGAATATATATAATTATAATATGAAGATATTATTCCTTTTGAAGAGTGACTAAAAGCAATAAAACTTTGACACTTCCGTGTTGTGGCGTTATTGACAGCGATTTGTTAAATTTCAGACGTGCTCGCTAGTACTTTCAACAGTTTACAACCATCGTCTTCAGGCGAAATCGAATACCTTAATTTTCGAATTGACAGCTTTTAACGGACTTTCCAAATTACGTAATGCGCGTGGTTGGAATATAGAATAAATTAATAAAATTGAATAAATAAATATTCTTTAAAGAAACCTGCTGTAATAACTTGAACTCCCCAAAACATATAAATATTGATTGATGATGCCGTGCATAGTAATGGAATAAAATCAGAACACAAAATTATAACTTGGATTGTTTAAATAAAGTTATCNCACGTCTGAAATTTAACAAAAAGCAATAAAATTTTTTTGGGTTTTGTAACTAAAAGGAAATAAACATCATTTATTTTTACCATATACTTAAGCAAAAATAAATTAAATTTGAAATAAAATAATCAACTTATCTCACAACAAATTTGTTTAATAACTAATGTTCAATCACAGTTACAGGTCATTATGAGGTTACAAATTCCATGAATTTTAAACAAATTGAACAAAATTTTAGAAATGCAAATTCCAATAATTTCAAATTCAAAAGATTCTAAATAATTTATACAAAAATTTATTAAGTAAATAAAAATAAACAATAAAAAATAACAGAATTAAATGTAGATACATACATAACATTTGATTAACCATATAAAGCCTTCTAGGCATTTGGCAATGAATGTACTATACATCTGTAATATTAATGCACTCTCCTCTCTATTCTTGCTTGTATCTCCAAAATTTTCATATATTCTGCTAATTTTTTATCTTGCAGTTTCTAATAATTTTAGTGTCATTCCCTAATAATTCTACATGTTGGGTTACAAAGGATAACAGGGCTGTAGAATAGTTTTTCCTTCTTGTGCCATATTGATGTCGTTTTAGCTTACATTGTAATGCATAAATGTTGTTTGTTAGTTTAAAAATTTGCTGCTAGATAAGTTGAGTATTTTATTTCAGTCTAAAATCCAGTTGTAACCTAACAAGAGAGAAATAAATTTTACCATGAGTCAAATTCCAAAACAGACATTCCAAAAATTCTATTTAAATTTAATTAACTTATGATGTTTCACAAAAGAGACAAATTACAACATTTATGATATTTACAAAGTAGGTTTCCACATACACACAAATAGATTTAAGTTCAAGTAGTCCGCAAATCCTGAACAGGTCCGTCGAAAAGACACTTTATGACACAATCCTTGAGTAGTAACTAGATGTAGTTCCTTCCAGTGTTCGTCAAAGAAACAGCTAAACAAAAGCAACCTTGTTTCGAGCGTAACATTAAACAAACCTTCTGATCGGAGTTCAATTGACCAAATCTACATTACTGACCAACAACTTTGACCAACTTCGACCAATTTGAAGTTCTTTTAGTCTAAGTTAAACAAACTCCAATGAAATGTCCTTAACCTGACGTTCCTACAAACTTAACTTTCCCGCCTAAACTTTAACCTTTTATATGGATTGAGCGGCATGATTGATTGACCAATCAGTGCTTCCCTGCTCTCTCAGAGGTCTGATGATCGGCAGCCAATCAGCGATCATGCATTCAAATCTACTGGTCATTTTCCATCAGTTTCTACGGTGTCAACCGTTGCTCATTTGAAATAGAGAAAAAGACGAATCGTGTTTCTGCATGATTCTATCCCGACACCATGTATAAAGACTTCAGCACTTCTTACCCCCGTATTCACCAATGCGAGTTAGAGCTAGAGTTAACTCTAACTCATGTTGGTGAATACGGGGGTTAGAGGTTGTAGACAAGATGTTTGAATGGAGATGGAAGATGAAACTCAGGAAATTACTCTATTGACTGGTGTACATTGCATACTTTTCAGATAATAATTAACATAAGTACAATAATTTAAAATGACAACATTTAGTTTGGAAGACCCTGTATTATCTTAAAACAATCTTATGAATACTATTAGTCTATTACCTTTTATAATAAAATTATAAAAACGTTAAATATTAGTTATATATAGATATACTAAAGGTATGTAAGTAAACATATTTAAAAGCTGTTATTTTTGGTTTGAAATTAATTAATTAAATTACAGAATCTCGTTTGCTTGGCTTAGCTTTAGCTTTAGCCTTATTCTTAGTCTTAGTCTGAAAATAATCTACTTTTAAGATACATTTAGCTATTAAAAGTCAGACCAGTTTATTGTAAGATAAGTCTGTCTGATACTAAGAATCTGTTGCCATTTTGACTAGTGAACAAAATTATGTTACATTTAATTTCTCATCAAATTTTTCATTAGTATGAGAAAACAGATTTATTTGTTCTGTGAACTACACAAATCTGCTTTCACTTGTTTTTCTTCTTGAAAATTAAAGGGGGAATTAATGTACTAAGTTTTTTGTCAATAAAATTGGAATTAAAGTACTGTCCAACCACAGATCCCAGAGCCCCAGTTGGTAGATTTCAAGGAACAATCTTATTTCCTTGCTGGTTGAGGAAAGTGGAACAAATACAAATTGGTGTGCATTGTTAAACATTGTTGTTAAACTATAGTTTATCATTTTTCTTTCTTTACTATAGTGTACATTTGTATTGAATTCATTTGATTATGGATCTGGCACCTTCTGTGAGTTTGGATAATAAACAGTCAAAGCAAATATATTATTCACAATGTACATAGTAGTACTTGTAAGCAATGCATTCAAATTAACTAATAAGTATAGATTCTAAACAGTAGATTGTTAATATGATAACTATTAATTAAGTTTAATTTCAATTGCAAATTTGTTTACTGATGTAAACTAACTCATTTTCTAGGTAACTACCTTATTTTCATAATAGACTTGTCTTTTTCATCTATGCACTGTAATGTTTAGGGCTCTCTTATCCATGGTTGGACAGTACAAAAGTTTACATAAGCCATTTAAATTTTATTATAGGAAAAGCATTATCCCATTCCTGTGAGAAAATCTTGCTTTAAATCTAATCAGAAAATTTGTATTTTATCACCGACTGTTTCCAATTCTTTATCCATTCCTTTACCAATGGATGTAACTTGCATCAGGATTGACAGATCTGATACATCTTTAACAAGTAAACATGTATCATATAGCATATTATGATAGTGCAATTCATCAACAGGTCAAAACATGCTTATGTGATCACAATATTAACTGTAAAAAAATATAGTAATGCTCTTTTCTTCATAATGTAGATAACTTTTAAACATGATCTTTTCTGCATTAAAAAGCATTTTTAATGCTTACACTCATTATATAAATATATAATTAAATTGGAATTAGCATGCCCTTTACAATTACATTTTTGTGCATTGTGTACATTTGATTAGGAAGGGGTGGCAGATAATTTTCCTTTATAATATAATTATTTTTAGGGTCTCAATGATATTTTTGGTAATCAATTAATAATAATGATATATTGTATATGCAAAAAAACTTTTGTTAGATAAAAATCTATATTTAAATGTTTTAAACTGATAAATAAGACAATGAAAATATCACTCCACATCATTATCATTTTACAAAATATGTTATAGAGAATATAGAATCAAGGAGATAGCTTGACATAATAATTGATTGCAATGCTAAGAAGCAACATTGATCACAGTATATTGTTACACTTCTTAATGACAATTAAGAAGTATAAATGATATTTTGTATTTTATAATATAATTATTTAAATTTGCCATTGTATTTTATTCTTTGAATTTTATATAATTACATAAACATTTAAAATATATTGATTGTCTTAATTAATTAATCACATCTTTTTTTCTTTTTAATTAAATGCATTTAATATCCAGTTTTCTAAAAATTTTCTGTTAACAGGCTATTTTTTGAAAATCTGTATACAGAATGATTACAAAATTGTAAACAGTTTATGGCACTTTTGGGTACGTTTTCAAAGTGTCCTCTTGTGTCCAGTCAGAACACTGGTAACAATACAGTATCAGTGAAAGGATGCTGGTGTGAGATTATGATGGCATAGTGTTGTGTTTGAGGGAAAAGAATGTTCCAGAAAAATATGTTAGGTTCGTCAAGGAAACCTACAAGGGAGCAGAGATCCAAGTTAAGAGCAGTGTGGATACTATAGAAGGGTTCTTCGTTAATGTTGGTTTACATCAGGGATCTGCCTTAGTCCTTATTTGTTTGACCTGATAATGGATGTGATGGTATGTGACGTGAAGTGTGAGGCTCTGTTGAGTATGCCATTTACGGATTATATTGTGTTGTCTTTCCCAAACCAAGGCTGAGAAGAAACTGGAAGATTGGAGGAAAGTTTTGGAAGAAAGGGGCATGAAGATTAGCAGAACTAAAACAGTTTATATGACTGAATGGTAGAGACGAGTGTAATATTAAATCCAAAATGTGCCACTCCCTTTGGTTCCAAGTTTTAAATATCTTGGAACATTTGTCAAGATAGGAGGAAGATTGAACTCGGAGGTACAGCATAGAATTCAACGTGGATGGATGAACTGGAGGAAGCTGAGTGGTGTGTTATGCGACAAGAAAGTTAGCTGCAATCTGAAAGGAAAATTGTATAAATCAGTTGTTAAACCTGCAATGTTATATGGAGCGGAGACATGGGCAATAATAAGAGCCCAAGAAAGAAAGGTGGAGGTGGTGGAGATGAGAATGTTGAGATAGATGTATGAAGTGTCAAGGAAGGATAGAATAACTAACCTCTAAAAATAAGGATAGAATAAGGAATGATTTTATTAGAGGTTCTGTTAAGGTGGGCCCCTTGAGCAAAAAGATGCAAGAATGCAGATTGAGGTGGTTTGGTCATGTAAAGTGAATAAGCAACAATTATGTTGGAAAGAAGATCGGAAAACTGGTAGTAAAAGGAAGAGGAAAAGAGGACCAAAGATGCATTGGAAAGATTAGGTGAAAGAAGACTTGAATCTGAAGGGACTTAAGAGAGATGAAGCCCTTGACAGGGAGAAATGGAAGAAACATATTAGAGAAGGAAATGCCAACTCCAAATAAACATGGGAAAAGGCAAGGATAAAGAAAGAAAGTGTTGTGTTTGACACAGAGCCGTAGTGTTTATCTTAATCATCTGTATTCATGTAGAATAGAAAAGAAAATGATAACCATGGACATATCTAAGGGTATGGATACATGGGAAAATGGTTTGAGCTAAACTTTCCAACAGTTCCTGCTTAATGACACTATTTTATGGAAAATTCTATATACTGTTCTTGGGATATGTTGATAGCTCTGAGTTAATCCAGTTTAAATTTTTTACTGTAATATTTTACTGTATAGCAAGTAAAACTATTGTAAAATGCTAGAATTGGAACAAAGTTTTGTGAATCCATTATGAAAATTTACATATCAAAGGAGACATCAAAGAAATAAGCTTGTTGCATTACTAAATTCATTATTATATATCACTTCAAACTTTTCTCAAGGAGTTATTATATTTATTCTCTTTAACATTTTTAAGAGGAATTTCTTGTCATCAGTAGCATGCCATAGATGTTTAATTGTAAATTTTTGAAAATTTCTATTTAATATGTAAATGTCCACCTCATGGTCATATGGTCTAGAAGATAAGTTGGCCTATCACTTTGAGGGACTCTGAAATTAAATCCAGAGTTGAAAAACCCAAGAAATTTTTTTGGGGTGCTCTGCCCTTTGCTATCAGCCACCACACAATGGGCTTGATTATAAAAAGCTCTCTTGGTGCCCATAGGATGGAAGGAGTGGAAAAAAAAGTCCATCCTTGAAGATAGTCTGTTATCCAGGTCAAAAACATTAATTCATTCTTTAACTTCTGCTGTTAAAGGTGTATTGATTAATTCAACAGTTTAATCTAATTTTAATACGTTGATATTTTATTCATAGACAAGTGTTGAATCATTGCTTTCTGCAATTTTAAATATGTTTTATAGCTATTTTTAATGTAGTCAGCAGATTACAAATGGTTTTTTTTCTTTAAAATATTTTTTGATATTATTAAGCTTAAATATAAAATTATTATACTTATGAGAAGAAACTATTCATATAAATTTTTATTACATGTTGTTTCATTATATAATTCCAAGAAGATTAATTTTTGTAATATTTACAAAAATTAATCTTTTTTTTTATAGCTAATATGATTTAAGTAAGATTTTAAAATGTATTTTTCTATTTATTTAGGAGTTCAAAATGTCGATTTGGGAGAAGATAGATTCTCATATTTGGAAATATGCATGTCTGGTCTTTTCAATCACTTAAATCAAGATCCTTGGGCCTTAAACTGTTTATTTTATGTAAATGAAAGTCACCACATTTGTTGGATTTGCCTTTCACAGGTTACATATAGATAAATGCATCATTTCATTTTATTAATGTGAAGCAAATCAGCACATTAATGCACATAACATTTATATTTCTATAGGATGGCAGATTGACAGATAGAAAGTTTGTGTGGCAAATTCCTGTCGAATCTGGTAATTTTTCATCTAATGCAAGTATCAGCTTTCCGGGAATGGAGTGGGCCGTTGTCAGTAATGGAAGTAGAACAATTTACATTCTTAATACACCGAGCAGGAGTCAGGGTGAACCATGGCAGGCAAGTATGTTCACTCTTTTAATGTATGTCTTGATGTTATAGTAGCTTGATATTGTATTTAATTGCAGCTTTGTTTTACCTATGAAGTTGATGGCTGTTCTTCGCAGTCTCTTTTATTCAATAGTATTTACAGTAGTTATCCAAGCAGAAATCAAATAGATTGTGTTCTTGCTCACATTTCAAAACCACATAATGTACAAGGAAGTTGTAAACTACCTGAAACAACGATTCACTTTATACTAGTTCTAGAATGGTTGACATTTACTTGTGGTAAGTATTAAATTACCAGATGAAATTTTACACAATTATCTTGCTACAATTTAAACTTATAATACAGTTCACAAGCTAAATTCATGTATTGAAATTAGATTACTGTTAGACTTGCTCAGATTTAACAAGTAAAAATTAATTATGATGATGATACGTATTATAATTTTAAGTTTCATTAATTAGCAAGAAATTAATTAATATTTTAAAAAGTATTAAATTTATATAATTTAATAGCTGTAGGAAATGATAATAATGTGTGGAATTTGAAACGTCTGAGGCGTCTAGTAGGGAGTAGCATACCAAATTATGTTGTAATTGAACCAGGAGGAAGTGCACTGTGTCTTGCAACAGAAAAAGAATTTAGTTTTATATATGACTCAGGAAAGCAAGAAGAAATTACAGTTGAAGAACAGAAAGGTAAACACTATATTTTCTTTGTAGAAAAGGGCTGGCAGAATTACAATTTAATAAAAAGTAAAATACATCTGGATACAAGTCCAATTTTGCTTGTTTCCATTGCAGAGACAACCTTTCTTTAGAGGCTATGCCTCTGCACAAATATGCAAAACAGTTTAAAATGTCCTCAGGTGACAATCCAAACACAATTAAAAATATAATATTTCTTTGTATTCTCGTATCCAGATGTATTTTACTTTTTATTAAACTATATTTTCTTCCTTAGAAATTGATAGTGTTTATATAAAATTTTTAAATAAACAAATTTTTTTTATATTTTAGTGACAATATTACTCCCATTATACACATATATACAGTCTATGGAAGATGTCAATGTCATATTTCGTCTTCCAGAAAATATTAATACAAGTGACATATCAGTCATTATACAATCATCTCATTTAGAAGTTAAGTTTAAAGGTAAAACTGTATTGGAAGGACCTTTATGCAACACTGTTAATGTTGATGCAAGTACATGGATAGTAGATGGAGAAAAGTGAGTTTATTATTATTTTTTTATATATTTTGTATTTGGTTATAGAATTAATAAAAACATATAAAAATTTGTCTTTAACATAAAAAATAGTTAATAAAAGTAGTTTATAATAAATAAATTAAAATCTCAATATTCTAACAGATCAATATACAGTGGGTGATCAGTAAACGAACATAGTCCGTTCCAAGACTTTGTTCATTAACCGATTATCGATTTACCATAGGTTTTTATGGGAATTTGATTAATTTGTTTCAAAGACTATAAAAAATAAAAAATATATTCTTTTTTTTACTATGTTTATTTATATGTAATAGTAAAAATACATATATATGCAGTCTTACATTTTTATTAGTCATGTTTTTTCTGTTTGTGGGGGTTAAAGAATCTGTCCAATGTCTATTGCTTTTCTCTTTTCTTCTCAGGATTTTTTGGGGATCTCCAACCCCATTAGCCTTATTCTGGTTTGGATGCCACTTGGATGATTGTTTTACTGACATCCCTGGAGTTCTTATGTCATCAGATCAGTTTCAGGTTCCATTATAAGCTCTAAAGTGCTCTTTATTTCTCAGATGTGATTTTCATTACTCCATTAGCAGCTTCAGACTTCATGATATACCTTTCATAGCTAAGATTGTATCTACTGTAGACCTGTTCAAGCTATTACAGAAACAAAAAAATAATTTAATAAATCTCTCAGAAGGTATGCAAATTGATTGCCGCTGGTATGAGTTAATAGATGGTGCTAAAACAAGTTAAGATTGTTATAATTTTTGTAAAATTAATTTGTAAAAGAACTTTTTCATTGTAAACCTGATACTGGTATAATGTAAATGTTGTTTGTGTATCAAACGGTTTTACATACGTATATTAAGTTTTTGCTATGTTAACTGGTTTTACTACATCTGTTATACACCCATGTGTAAAAAAGTTTTTATATGATTGTGAGTATTTTAGAAGTTTGTCTGTTGGAATTATAATTGTTTGAGTTTTTAGATGTATATTAATATGGAATACACAATTTTAGGTTAAAATATTGATTAAGGATGAGGACGGTTTGCCTCCCACTCCCTAATTTGAGATAAATAAGAAACAATTTTTATAATTTACAAAATTGGAAAATGTAGGTGTTTTTTGTGATTTGATTTGTTTCATGCAATATAACATAGTCATGTTTTAATATTTCTTGTTTTATTTGTAATAGCACTGAAGAGGGGTTGGAATACATTGTACCAACCCGAAATATATTTGTAGTCCAATGAAAAATAAAAGATAATTTGCTAACCAGATATTGCTGTAAGATACGTCTACCAAAGTGTGTTTTTGGATTACAGAGACAAATTTACAATTGTAATATAATATACAGCAAGCCGTTTATATAATTAACAGTGCCCGTCTGACAGTCTCGTGAAGACTATAAAAAATTATTTGTCAGAAAGGTAAACAAAAAGCTGGAATTACAAGGGGAGAGTTTCAAAATTTGGAGGGATACTATCTGATCGGTATCAGGTTGAGCATCGATGTTGACGTCTTCCGCACTCCGAAAGGTTTCGAATTGTTACCTGAAGACAAGGGAAAATCAATCGGTATTCATTATTTTCTGTCGCTTCTTTTTATGTTTGTTCAGTAAAGTGTTTGTTGTCTGATGATAAAAATCTTTCACGAAAGTGTTCGTTAACTGATCACCCACTGTACTTCATTGGTTAATCATATTAGAGTTCTCATCATCCAATGTAGAATGGATCAAGGGTTCCTCAGATATAAAAAATTTGGATAACAAAGAATATTTGACAAATTGTTAAATAAACTGGATTTGGATACATTAACATGTACAGTATATGTATTCTAATTATTAAGCATAATGACTTAAATCATACAATGAAACAGTCATAAATAAAAGTATTTATTAAAGTAAATATGCCTACAGATACAGTTAAAATGTCTTTCATCTTTTTTAAAATTTACATTACTCAAATTAATTCTTTCTAAAACATCTAGAAGTCATCAAGAGATCCTCTTTTGTATACTGTACATTGCACAATCAAGATTCATTGAATGTGAAATTCCCAAAATGTTTAGATTGCTTTGATAACTCGGAATCATTTCTTTGTTTGTTCTGAATGGGGATCTGTTGATTCATGGCTTCCTTTAAAATGTTTATGCTATTCCTACACTTGTGTACACAACATGGTGTTATTACTATATGTTTCTTTAACCAGATTTAGTACAGTTTTTAGCAAGATTAAACATTAATAATGTATCACACGCATTAAAAGAATTCTGATAGTATACAATGTAAAAAAGCAGTTTATGCAGTTTAAACAGATCAAGATCTATTTTTTATGTACAGTAGAACTGAATTAAGAAGGCTTATGGAGAATAAATTAGAACATTTCAAGTTAGAGATGTAAATTTTTCTTGTATAAAGCATTTAAGAAAATTTCCTGCTTAAGTATACAGAAATTCTTGTCCACAACCAGAACACGAAATTGCTTAAGAACTTTTTTTGACTATACCCTATCAAAAATTTTAATTGCTTATGAAAAAAGAAAAAAATGATATTAGTATGATTTTAGGTTTTGAAACAGATTTTTACAATTTATTTACATTGTTGCCAGTTAACCAACAGCCTACAGAAGATGTCATATTTCGTCTTCCAGAAAATATTAATACAAGTGACATATCAGTCATTACATAACAAAATATATGTCTAATGTAGCTTGCTTCATCTATGTAAATAAATAGATACAATATTCCTCTATAATACAGCTTATATAGTAAATAAATATGAATTATTGAAAGAAAACCCATAGTATTTTCATTTCTGTTTAAGAAGCTTTTTAAATTGGTCCCTTGATAATAAACTTCTTAATGTATTTGCTACAACAGAACTTGATTAACTTATTTCGTTAAATTGCATTTTTCCAGGGATTATTTACAATTTAAAAAATATAATGACCATACAAACAAATTTTGGGTCTATTTAAATCTTTATCCTTTTTTAAATTCCAGCCAGAGAGAGATGGTTAACAACTTAATATAAAAGACTCTATTTTATCTTCATTTATTGTCATACTGTTAAGAAATTCTTTACAGAATTGTGGATGAGTATAATTTGCTACAATTTGCTACAATTTGCTGTCTTTCTAGTACTAATGAAACACTCAAACTGTTCTTGTATTAAGATAGAACATTTCTATTTATATTTCATGAACCAATAGAATGATTTTCTAAATATTTATTATAAACTAACACATGGTATTTTTGATTTTTATTTAGACTTGAAATAACTCTCAGTAAATCAGAAGTGGGGTTATTATGGTCCGAATTAGTAATAGGAAATACTCGTGGGGAAGAAGTTATGGATCCTTCATTAGTAGCAGAGATTCATAATCGTTTGGCTCACCTCACAAGTGAAGTCGAGGTATATCTTTTATTTATTATAAAATAATTTTATTGTTGTTTTAATGGTAATTACTATATTTTAGGTAAATGACAAAAACAAACCTCCATTTAATGCTCAACAACTAGAAGAATGTGATATTTCAAATGAATTTTTTCTTTTTATGAGACTGGATGGAAACACTCACAGAGTAACACATCATGTAATGTATTATTTTTATACTGTATATTATTATTATTACTCTTTAAACTCAGAATCAGCCAATGGAAAACTTGTTTGACTAACTAGTTTTGCTATACAAGTTCCCCTTGTAGCTTGAAGGGTAAAAACAATAATGTATCAGGAGAAAAAAAAATTTAAAAAGAGATTTTAGTTTTCTAAATTCCTTTGAAGTGGTCCTGTTCATGTGGTATAATTCTCTAATGCCTCTTTTTTTCGAGGGCTTTCCACAACAATTTCTTTTGGTCTGTTATCATATGCCTTCTCCAGGTCAGTTAAAAGTCAATGATTTGTTCTTTACCATGCAGTTTTTCAGAATTTGTCAACTAGTCGTACAAGATTGAACATGAGAAAGACGGTGCAGATTTAGTAAAGTTTTGTTCCTAATTAATATGCTGTAAGTCTTTTCTAAATGTGTATGATAAACCCAGTGGTAAACTATGCACAAACTACATAGGAATTTTTAAAAAAGGAGATATCAAATACCTGTGTTACATTCCACTGGCATCTTTTCTTGTTTCTCCCCTTAGTATTAGTATTTTATTGAAGATATTGGTCATGATTATTATAATTTTGTTATCCCATGTGTTTCCACATTTCTCGGTCTTGGCATACTTCCTATTCTTTCTTAAGTCATTATCATTGTGAATACATTGATCAAATGGCATTTTGGAAGGCTTGAAGGAAGGACAAATTTTTTTTGGTCTGTTTCTGATGGTGTTCTCAGCTTCAGTAATTATTAATCTTTCACTTGTACATATTCTTGTTCTTTAAGCTTAATTACTTAAGGTATAATTTTATTTCTCCTTCCTTGTTACCTTTTTTTACGTTTTCTATTAAAGTGAATACATTTCCTCCATAATGGTTTTATCCTGTAGCAGGTCGATTAAAATTCTCATTCCAAATTTCTTTCCATTTATCCATATCCACAAACAATACTCTTACAGTACATTATTCATTTTAAAGCTCTTTTCTGTTGCCATTTATGAATGTATACATTTCAATCAGCTTTTCCCCATTGTCATATTTCTCACTCTAGAGCAGAGGAACATAATCATTTCTTTTTGGAATTGTTTCTCTCAATTTATCCCAGAATATTAATTCTTTTCCTTCCCCAATGAATTATCTGTTGGAGATTTGTATGAGCTGAGTTTTGGTAATGTGATCATACTCAAATTTTTAGTTGTAAAAGATTATGCTTTGGCTATTCAATAATAAATTATGGGGATCATAAAATGTGACTTTTTCAATATGGCATAGTTAATAATTACTTGTTAACAAGTATGTTGCGGTAAGAACATTTTCATATATAGACATTTTAAATTTAATTTTTGTTCTAAATGTCCATTATTTTTTAAATCATCTATATTTATACTCAGTTATCTAAAATAAATATAGGATTTATTATTATAATAAGAAACCAAAAATTATAATTTTGAAATCCAAATCTCACAATTATGGAATATTTTTACATCTTAAGCATTACTGCCAATATAGTGGAAACAGGGGTTTTCCGATTTAAATTATAGATACTTTCTTTACTATATTCTCTAAGGCTATGTCCTATGTGGCAGCTCAAAACAAACTGACTCAAGCAAACGTGCGTGCAGGAAGCAGCTACCAAGCAAGTTTGATCGCTGCTTCCACTACTCACGCTTCCAAAGAAGAAAATGGCTGATTTTGTAGATTTATTTATCATTCTGTTTTTATTTAAACAGAATGATATAACATATGTACTAATTTAATAATTTCTGATTTTGTATAAATGTAAGGTAACTAAAGAGGGCACTATCTTCAAAAGTATCAATCAGTTAAAAGTTTGCTTATCCTTTTGGGACCATAGTGTTATGCAGAACCAGAATTTTCTTTATATTTTTTCTTCCATTGTTTAGTTTAGATACAGCTTTCTTACATGGACTAAGGTCTGAAGTCATGAGTAATTATGAATTTTGAAAACAATCAATCAAGTGCCTATCTTTTTTATACTCCTTTGTTTGTTCCAACTTCTTAATTGTTCTGTAAGAAGTGCTTTTGTCTTTCCTAACCCTTATCCTATCACCAAAATAGTTGCCAATTTTGAAGACACATTTATTCTCTTCAGTTACGAGGGCTGTTCAAAAAGTATCGGACCTTTGGTTGGCAAAAATTGATTTTGAGGTACAAAACTCTAATCCCCTTCAAAGTAGTCTCCTTGGTAGTGTATACACTTCTCCCAGCGTTCCTGCCATTGCTGGAAACACTGCTGGAACGCATCTTTTGGAATGGCCATCAGCCGGTCCGTCGCATTCCGCACAATGTCTTCTCTCGACTAAAATTGGATTCCTTTTAGTGGCATTTTCAGCTTGAGAAATAGCCAAACATCACTCGGAGCCATGTGGGAAGAGTACGGAGCGTGACAAACCACAGGAGTGTCGTGTTTGGTGACGAAAGCCCGAATCAGATGCGCAGAATGGGCGGATGTGTTATCACGATGGAGCTGCCAAGTTTTGATCGACCACAGATCCGGTTATTTGCATCGCACAGCATCGGAAAGACGACGAAGGACCTCCTGGTAGTACTCCTTTGCAATGGTTTGGCCTCATGGTGCGAACTCACGATACACCACCCCACGAGAGTCGAAAAACTGTCAACATGACCTTGATATTGCTGCGGACCTGCCGCGCTTTTTTTGGCCTTGAGGATCATCCCCGAAAGCCTGCTGAATCTTGTGAATGGTTTACACTCGGGTATCGCCAAGGTTTTTGGCAAAATTTGATGTAATATCGCTACTCACGTTGTTCAGTCATTTTCCAACTTAGTGGAATCCGATGAGAGCTCGCTACATGTCCTCACTCATAGGCCGACTGCCAACGACTGACGCTTCCTGCAGGCGGGAAAAAATTCAGGACTGTGCATGATTGTCCCCTCCACAACTCCACCGAAAGAGCGCATCATTGGTTTACGCAGAAAAAATAAAAGTCCGATACTTTTTGAACAGACCTCGTATATATATAAGGTCTTGTACCCAAGCAAAATTCGTTGACTTTTTTCCAGTACTTCCTTTTAAACATTACATCACTTTTTACATTTTTCTAGCACAAAGGAAGTACTCAAAAAGAAAGTAAGCTTTCCTAGTTCTTTTTTTCATCTTTCTCAAACATTCATTGACACTTGTGGGACTCTCTCACTTCTGGAAAAGAAAATCCAAAGAAAAATTGAGTTTGGGTTTTTACTGTTAATTCAACACAATTTTGCTTTAACAAATTAAGACTGTTTAGCCTAGAAAAATGTAAGTAACAGTTTTTATTATGGAATACATTCATTTTTGACAAAAGAATCTGTAAATGTGTGTCACCTATCTTTACCAAATTGTTCTAAAAAATTTTATAATCATTATTTTAACCTCACCTATGTTGTGACGTTTGACCCTCAGGGTTAAACTCTATATATTTCATTACAGTATCAGTACATTTTTTATACTAGATGTCGCTATGCATCATAATTTTTATATTAAAATGAACTTTCAAAAAAAATATAAAAACAAAAAAGAATTTTTTCATTAGGATTAACATTGACAAAAATTCAACATGGCGGCCACACACAACAGAGAAAAATTTGAACATGGGATAGGTTAATGATAAGGACAAAATAAGTATACTAACCCAGGGGTCGGCAACCTGCAAATATTTATTTTATCAAAAAAAAAAAATTTAAAAATCGTTCTGAATTGATTAAATTAATTAACGAGGATTAGGCACCGATTCTATCTCTCAGCCACTTGTACTCGCTTTTCACCGCACCCCTCCCCGTGACACGCGTCGTCGGATGTTTCTATTATCTAATTTGTTGTGAAAAACAATACTTATATATGAATAAATAGATTAGTTTTTATCAAAAAACTTTATTTATGCGAGTACTATTTATTGTTGGCAAGAAAAAATTTTGTGGCTCTTTAAAAACTTTGAAATTTTGTAAATTGTAATTTTGGCTCTTCCGACTCAAAAGGTTGCCGACCCCTGG
>NW_019385175.1:108030-186741 GCF_000671375.1 Centruroides sculpturatus
AACGCGAAGTAGGTTAATAGCGATATACTAATATACTAATTATATGGGATATAATAATATACTACACTAATAATGGATTTTTTCATACTTTTCGGTTATCCGACTTTTCAATTATCCGACCAACCCCAGTCCCCAATTGAGTCGGATAATCGAGGCTCTGCTGTATATACTTTCCACCATCCAGCGCCACGCTACGGAGAGTTTACTATCGTCTGTACAGTATGTAAATTAGGTACCGTAAGTCTAATACGGCACTAATTTTATACATTTCTTATTCAACAGCCATAAAAATTATTTATATTAATGATGTCTCCAAAGTTGAACAAAGTTTTCGCAGAAAAATAACTTATCAGAAATCGCAGCCGCCGTTTGGTGCGCTGCTCCGCGACAAAAACAAGCTTAAGCAATGACGACGTCTAATGGTGCACACTCAGTAAGTAATCCTACAATTTTTAGTTTATAGCATAGTTTATACAGATTATTCCCAAAAAAATATACATATTTTGGAAATGTTGAGTTGAATTAGTCTAGGAATCGATTAATTTTATGGAAGAAAACCTTTCAAACAGCCGTAGTCCGTAAAGTGCATACGTGCCAGGCTGTGATTGGCAAGGACTCGTACAAAATGGATTCATAAAGAACGGAACGTATCTACCATGTTATGGGGGGTCGACTGTATAGCATGTTCTCTGGCATTTTATACTTGGCCCCATATATAGAAAATGGACAGTTGATAAGAATATTATAATTAGTGTTGACTTAATGTTCAAGCTTGATTTATCCAGAAGAGTGCCTGTAAACAAGAATTTGTGCAATACATTTACAAAAGAAAGTTACACACCCACAGAATTATCCAATCACTGCAAAACTCAGCAGCTAGGTTTGTAAATGATTAATGCCACGATTACCTTAAAATTTCCATTTTGGCATTCTAAGCAAAGGTTTCCAAAGAATTACAGAATTTAGAATGTGTCACATACTGTTTGGAGGTCTTCAAATGCGAGGCATACCTGTACAATGCAGTCAAAAACATTACACATAGCTAGTAGAATTTGAAAAAGGTCCCATCATTGGACCGAGGAAAGCAGGATGGCCAAATTGCCTGCCATATGGGCTATTCCGACTCGATTGTGAGCGTGTTTGGGTCAGTGGGTATGCAAGTGCACATATATTTTATTTTATTTTTTTATTTTATTTATTTATTTAATCATACGACCCTATGGCCATTGGCCTTTTTCAAGGGTCAAAAGAAAAATTAATGATACAGACTTTTACCAAGTATACAATCAACAAAACAACAAAAAAGAACAGAAAAGAAAAATACAATAACATCAAAACAAAAAAATACACTCAACTAATCACATATCAATATTTTCACAGCCCGTTTAAATTGTCCGTAAGTACACAATTCTTTATATTCTTCTTTTAAGGCATTCCAACTACATAGATCAATGCGAACTCGTCAGTAGGGGAATGGATAAAACCGCTGAATACAGGTAGTCGTGTGTTCACCTCTCGCCATCAAGCTGGCTACGTGGAGTTTTTCGGGTTTCCTTCTTAAATAGCAGGTCAGTTTTCATGGAAAGTTTTCCCAGAAGGCATTCCTCATTGGTAGATCGATTAAATACTTTATTCCGTTACCTTACCCTATTAAACCAAGCAATCAAAAAAGAAAAGAATGAAAATAGAAGGTGCAAAGTGTACTTTCTATATAATAAGTCTTGCGTAAAATGTAAAATGCTTTGTAAAATGTGTAATGCCTTACGTAAAATAAGGCATTTGTTTATGTTTGGTATCAATTTTTATAGCTAAATCATCGTATTTTCCTGTTTATGATTATCTCGTTTATACAATATTGAAAATTTCCCTGAATTTTTCCAATAAAATAATTATGACTATTCACAACTTGAAACATTAAAAAATCTTTAAATATTGAAAACACATGGTGGTCCAAAAGTCAGTTAACCGTTGTAAACGTAAAATTCTTGTCTTGGTATTAAATATAATTATAACACATACAGATATAGATATAAGACACATACAGACATATACAAAGACAGTACATTATAATTAAAATTATGAAAATATACTTTATTGAAGCGCAGTGAACGAGAATATCTTTGATAAATTGTAACAATTTCGCGTTATGTTATGTTCGTTTGAACATGTCGGGAATACTATGAACTTGTGAATTATATGAGTAAGAAGGGTGGATCTAGAAAAAGATGGCTGCTTGAACAAGATAAATTGTTGAAAAAGCGAAAAAATAATGTGTATAACAAGTGGGTTAAGATGAGAATGGGTAAGAGAAAATCTTCACGAATAAGTAAAATTCTTCCATTGTTTTGAGGCAAACTTTAAGATCGTAAAAATTACCATAATGAGAGTTATTTATATAATTAAAAATATAGAGAATAAACTATTTATAGCATACTGAATTGTTAAATAAATAGAATAAAGTACTANACAGATGAAAGACAAGACCAGATATGGAAATCTTAGAGGCAGGAAGTCCTGATTGATTAATATATACAAACATCCAACACAAACCAGAAGTCACGTTATTTCAATTCAAAAATTTTCCCCTGAAAGCTGTCAGATAGATGACTCTATTGATAAAGGAAAAGTATGATGTACAGGGGCAAGCCACTACTAATTTTGAGATGGCGAGTATATATTTTAAATTAAAAATATTATTAAAAATTGCAGCCGGCATTGTGATGTCACAATAACTAATTGCTCATTTGCATTAAAAACCTCAATTTAGTAAATATTGTTGCTTGTTTACATTGTTTGCTCTTCACTCTCCTCTGCAATTTATGTATGTCACAATGTTGGTAAAGACACGATATATATTCCTCCCATTACTTTGGTTTTAATTTTGGTTTTGGAATGGCTTGGTTGTCTTTTGAACTTCAGCAAACAAAGCAAACGATGCCCGGCAAATGAATCTCCTATAAAACTGTTTAAGCGGAGTTATCCACTACACTGAAGAGAGATTTCAGTTTGATATCATCATCTGATAAATTTCTTGCCTGTACATACTGAAGAGAAAAATCACTGTTAAAACATTGATCATACAATAATTTTGACTGATTGTGTATTAATCCACAGATCCTCTGTACCTGAAAATGGAATCATAAACGATTAGATTAAAAAATGTGGCCATCTGGACATCACAAAGTACTGTAAATATGAAAATACATTTTTCAAAAAGCATTTTATAACTGTTTAAACACTAACTTTTTACAGCTGCATTTTTAATATAGGATACACATTACATTCACAATTAACTTTTTCTTTGTTTTGAAGTCTTAAAAATCAAGTGCACATTAGAATTGAGAAAATACAATATTAAATTGTTTCATTTTTAAAATATTCTATTAATTTGTTGTCCTCCATATATTAAATTTTCTATTAAAAGTGTGAGTTGGAAGTAATACATGAAAGCATGTGTGCATTAATAATAGTGCAAAACTAATACTGTAGAATATTAGTTTTGCACTCTGACACAGACAATTTTCATAAAATGCAATATCAAGGAGAGTATCTTAAGAAACCTTCCAGCTTTCATGATGCTCAGTATATTGCATTTTATACAGTCACATAACCTGTCAGGTACAAAAACAATATCAGAAATTTGGTACTACTTTTAAGACAACATAATCAGCGATGAAAACACGGTGCATTTTTTGTATCTTTAAAGTAATCAAACAGTAAATAAATGAAAAAATTTTTTAAATGCAAGTTCTAAATATAATCTTAACAGGAAAATACATGATATTAGTTGGTGCATGAAAAACTAAACAAAATTGCATTTTCTCATATTAATCTATGACGGGTGGCAAACCAATGGCATACATGCCCAAAGTGGCACTTAAAGAGAAATCATCTGGCAAGTAATGTATTATATTATTTCGATTTATCATGTCTCAATCATCCTTTCAGTCTATCACCTGATCATTCTTTTTTCAATCAACTTTTTTACATTTATTATAAATAAAGCATATTCATTTATTTAAATATCATTATTCAAAGTTTAAAACTTGGTATGCATAAACATCTTTAAAGCTAAGCATGCTTACTATATGGCACATGGGCTCAAAAAGGTTTGTCACCCAATCTACGATAAATCCTGTTTTGGATTTACAAATTTGTTATCTCAAATCGTATTTGTAACTGTTTTCTAAGAGGACAAATTTCATTAACTAACATAAATTTATGTTAATTAATAAGAATGTCTTCTTACAACTATATACAGCTCACTTAAATAGTAATCTTACTTGATTGCATTTACTATTAACCAAATTAAACCTTGTTTATATCATTTAGTCTATAGTAAAACTGGTTTGTTATATGTTGTTTTGCTTACGAATCATTTCCAAAATACCTATCAATGGTGTTAAGTGAGGAATTGCTGTATTTCAGATGTTTAAATTTAATTGATTTCATTATAGATATTAGGTTTTAACTTATTTTCACTAAAGAATTTAAAAAGTGAAATTTTTTTCATTGTCAAGATTAAATCATGAAAATAAACAACACATCAAGGAGTAAATCTCCCATTTTTTTAAAAACTGTTCAAAATTAATGTTAATAGTAATCATAAGCATTAAGCATAACACATTACTCATCAAAAGATGTTTATTTAAAAATTCATACAGATAAATTGATAATTATATATTAGTAAAAATTATTTACTTCTAATTATGCCTGTCAGATAACTTGAGCCTTAAAATGAACTTAAAATGAAAAAAGATTCAAGCATTTATGACTAGACTAGACTAGACACATCAGGAATAATAATTCAAAAAATGAAAAATAAGTTATATTGTATTCTTGCTAATCGGATCTCTCATTATCTGGCATGTGATCATTATGTACTTCCATTTCTATTCATGTCACACATCTAATTTTCTTGATTATTTTCATTTCAGTGAACAGTATTGCATGTCAGCATGACATATTATTTGCCTGTATGCCTCCAAAAAGGAAAGAATTGATACAAAAGGGTGACAGGTCACTTCATTCATTGTTTTTAGGGATGTATACTCTCAGCAATCCAACATCCTCACTAATCTAGCATGCCTCTGTGCAAGGAATGGCTGGATTAGCAGTGTCTAGCATACTTTCTTTCCTAAGTAACTGTCCTAATTTCAAATCATCATCCCTGGCAAGTATCCAGCACACTAAACTTTTTCATAAGCTATGCTACACCATTAATTGAATCTCTCTGGCACATGTAGATTGTGCAGTTCTTTTTTTATGGCTCAATTAATATAACAGAATATACAATTCTGAAATTCTAAGGAAGATGAAATTTGGATACTGCGTATTATGTCTAATTATAGTGTTAATATATTAACACTATAATTTTTATATATTTTGTACATTACTAAGCTATAAAAATAGAAAGATTTTATATATATATATATATATCTTATACTGAACCTCTATGTATAAAGACTATTCTATGGGAGAGAGGAAAAAAAAAAAGAATTGTTTTGCTGAGAAATTTTATTTGAATTTGTATACAAGTATTTTCTATAACAATATGATTTTTAATCTAACAAAAATTATAAATTGTGCATTGTATTTTAGGAAATCATAAGGCCTTTCTATTACTAACTTAGTAACTCTTGTCTTCTACATTAATTACAGGCAAAATGGTTTTTCTGCTGCATAACTATAATCGTACTAAGCGTGGCAAAGTACTACCGCACTGACCTTCAAAATGGAATCTAAAATTGATAAAATTTAAGCTTTTAAATAACATTGTAATTTGTACTATATTAAAATAAAAACTATAAAAAATTACCCAAAATTTTCTGCTCCAGGTGTTGCTTCTATATTAAACTCTGCGACTGGAATACCACGAGCGGCGACTGCCGGTGCAAACATGGCTGCAGGATACACCACGGATGAGGTGCCAATCTACAGAAAAGTTTTTTCTTTTTACTCAAATAGATGTTAATGTGAATACAACATTCATCTATACTTATGGCCGGACAAAATGATTTTATTTCATTTGCACAAATATTTTGTATACAACAACAGTTACAACTGTACAGTAAATGGGGAAACAAACCCAATTCTCTGCAGCTTTTATTCACCAACACTCAAATAAAGAATTTCGTAATTCAAGAAATTTAACTTTAAATTAAGAATTTCTTTTTGTATTTGCCAACTTAACTAGATACTAGATTATAAAATCCTAAGATTGAAGTGTATAAAATTAAAAGAAATATGAAGTCTTTTCAGTATTATCTGTTTTCAAAAATTGAATGTTTGGGAAATGAACATCCTCACACTTTACATTTAATTATTAATTATTAAATTTATAACATTTTTGAAGAATATGTATTTATTTTAGATTTGTAAAAAATAGCTAAAATTAAGTATCTCTCAAATCACAGCTTTCGATATTTCTCTCTGCTATTGTTTGCATCAATATAGCATAGCATATATATATATATTGATTGATGAAAGATTTAAATATCATTGGTTAACATTATAACTTTCTGCTAGTGATGCAAAGTTCAAAATAATATCACAAAATGTAATTTAAAATTAGAGATATGTTCAACAGCTTCATACTAAAGTTTTGGGGGTCCTGACCCACCTACCCTCACTAGGCTTTCTGGTTTATTCAGTTATGGCAACATGACACATGGGCAATCTGCCAAGGGGAATGCCTGCCACAAGGACTTTTGCTTTTATGGGAAACTGGCCCATTTAGGTGTTATAAACATGAAGAGAACCTGGAAAACTCCACTTGGGCAGCCCAATGGCAAGGCACAAACCCACAACCAACTACTAATGTTCAGCGGGTTTATCCACTCAGCCACTGCTGGTCCTCCCACTAGGCAAACATGCCCATGGTTGTAACACAAATTAAGTAAATAATTATTATTTTTAGAAATTTAAAAATTAAAAGCATATAAAATGAGGACAATGAAAGCAATTTTTAAAACCATGGGGGAAAAAAAACAAATAAATGCAGTTGTTTTATAACAAATTGAAACAATGCACACATAATCTGTAATTATTGAATTACAGTTTAATCAGAGCATTAAATCACTATTTATATTTAAGAATTAAATTTAAAATCAATACAGATGAATACTGATTTTTAATAGAACTTGCAATATTGTCTTACTCTAGATTTAAATGAAGATGGCAAATATGGCCGTTACAGCTGAAATTTATCACTATGAAAAATTAATTTGAACGTGTAAGGTCAATTCACTGTAATACCAAAGAAGTTACACACCACAATGAGACTAAAGAATGAAGAAATCAGTTGATAGAAAAGATCACAGTTTTTATTAATGTAGAAGAAAAAATTTATTCTATCATATACAAATCATAACCAAGTGTTCCTTTGTGGAAATTAGAAATGATAAATTGTGATTCAACACATCTGTAAATAAAAAGGTAGAGAAAGAGGAGAGAAGTTGATAACCAAGACTTAGGAAAAAGAAAATTCTGGGACTTAGTCTAAGCAAAGCAAGCAGAGACCATCAAGGGACTTGATCCATGGTGAGAGCACTTTTCCTGACATCTACTTACTGCCCATCTAACCTCTTTCAAATGAAAAACTGAATATCTGAGATTCCAATCACTTGAGATTTATATTATGGGTTGAAAGATTTGAGACAGATATTCTCTCAAATCTCTCTCAAGCTATAATACAAATTTGAATTGTAAAATCAGTACAAATCGTTGAGTTTTAGTAGAAAGGAAATCTGGTCTCCTATCTCCTCCCTTCTGGAATGGTCATGCATTTGCTTTCTGAAAAGCAAAACACCCATATACATGGCCTGAGTTTGCCACTTCTTCATAAAACTGGAGTCCTTCCAACAAAAAATGGACTATTTTATCTCAATATAGGAACCCACAAATGTAATGTTGTAAAGACCTTCACAATTTTTCATATGTAATATAGCTTGGGTATCACACCCTCATCTTCATCTATGCTAATATCTATTCAGGTCAGAGCTAATTAATTGAGCCTGCCAAATGACTTAGTGTGTTATATTTTACGTTAACCAGTCAAGAAGTATGAACTAAAGTGGATTACAATATTCAAAAAATATAAAAATATACTCACCACAAGGCACAAATCACAATTATCTAATTCTTGCTGTGCACTCTGTAGGATGTCAGGATCTAACGATTCTCCAAACCAGACTACATGAGGGCGCAGCAATCCGGAACATTTCGTACATCTAGGTTAAATTCTAAAATAACTACACCTATCTAAAATTAATTTGCTTCAAAATTAAATTTAAGCTAACCTTGGAAGTTCATTTTCTGGAATTCTTGCATCTTCAACATTCGGATCTGGTGATCTAGTAATAAATTATCAAAATTATTTAAAAATTAAGAAATTCAAAGAAATGAATCTATTACTTCAAATTTATTCTTGCCAAACAATTTAGATCAATGATACGCACCCTTTACCGGACAAAGCTGGACAAATCGGACTGTCTCTGTTTTCTTTCAGATGTCCGCATTTTATGCATCGTGTCTTGAACAGAGTTCCTTCCAATAAAATGACAAAAGTTTGGTCTATATTTCTATATAGTCGATGTTCCTATAAAAAGTCCAAAACTACTACTTTTGTTTGAAATTAGTTATTTCTTCCCATACGATCTACTTACTCACCTTAATAATATATCTTTAAATTTCTAAAATATTTGTCATAGTTTGAAATCAAGCCCCCTTATGATATTCAAATTACAATTTAAAACTATGAATAACAAAGATTTATTATTTTCTAAGAGTTTATAATTAAATAAGAATCCTTCTCAAAGTAATGAACAAAGGTTACAAAAACTAGGCATTTTCTTCTTTATTTTCCAGGAAAATAAATGCACTAATTTCAATAGGTAAATTTTATTATATATATCAATAAATTTACATACCTATTTCTATTTAACAGCATATCTGACGACATGACTTGAAAATTAGAAAGTATTTTAGCAATTAAATTATGAATGCATGCGTGTATGAGTAAAAGTTTATACAGTGGTGCCTCGTATAACGTACTTAATCCATTCCAGGTGCATGTCCTTTAAGTGAAGAGTCCGTTATACGAAATGCATTTTCCCATAGAAATACATGTTAAAACATATAATTCGTTCCGCAGCATAAAATAACCGTACTGTACCATGAAAAAAATGAAAATGGAGCAGTCACCAATTATGCCAGGTAGTCAGATGTTGTGAGGAGGTGGAGGAACACTTACTTCACACATTCATACAGATACAGACTTTTTACACATTGCAGCAGGTCTCTTTTTATTATTTTTTAATCAGAGTCAGAATCAGGAGAGGCTACCGGAGTTTGCAGGGTCATCTCCTCTTGTTCCATCCTTTGTTTTTTGAAAGCTTGCTTCTTGAAAAACATGGTCAAGGTGGTCTGTTTCTCTCGGAAATGATGGGCAAGGGTGTCATTGTAGAGATCATTGATCCTGTTGGCCTCAGCTATGTTTGGATAGTGAGTGTTGGTAAACTCCTGAACCCCTCCCCATTTGACAAGGAAGTTTTTGACAACTTTCACTCCTCCTGATGATTTCTTGCTTTGTTTCAATTGAAATCACCTTTCTGTTTTTTTAGAAGCCATGATTTGCACAACACTTGAATAAATGTAAATACCCTGCACTGAGGTGATGTACTATACGTAATAAACAAGGGAGCAATCTGAATCCCAACGGGAGCTCTGTACTTCAGATATACTAATAATATATTCTAATAATACTAATATATATATATGCACATGTATGTCCCTATATTTCACTTTTCCGCCAAAACTACACATTGCACGTGAATGGTGTTTGTACGTGGTAGTAGCCCCAAGTCTCCATTCGTGCACCAGGGGGGTTGCGTCTCGATAGCTATAAGGGTGCGGGAGATATGGGGCTGAAAGTGGTTGAAAGTGGCTTTCTATTTTGAATGTTTTGTTTGAATTTAATTCGAACAATGTTCGAATTTGTTCGAACAAATTCAAACAATATTCAAATTAAATTCGAACATAAAATTCGAATATTGGTTTGATTATAGAACGATTGTAAACATTCCAGAAATGTTGAAAATAGTTCGTTTGACTTGACGTGAACAGGAGATGTTCAGAAATAGAATCGGGACCAGGTCTCTAATTAGTCTGGAAACGGGGGACCTAATTCTTGCATTCTGTGAAAACGAGTAAGATTGGCTATAATGTAATTATCTTAATCTTCACTATCGTTACTTTTTGCCCACAAATAAAAACCCAGCGAAGTGGATCCTTGCAGCTAGTATATTATAAAAATAGTAGATTGTCATTGGCAACGGCAAAAGTGTGGAAACATCATTCGCACTTGTTTGCAGAAAGGCTGTTGTTCGCCTCACGTAACTGCTGAACGAAAAGTCCGTTGTTCGCAGCCAGTCCGTTGCTCGAGTCACGTAACGGCCTAACAGAAAGTCCGTTATTCGCAGCATCCATTATTCGAGGCGTACGTTATACGAGGCACCACTGTATATAAATTAAACATTTCTTTCCCTTTATCCTTAATAAAATTGCTCATATTAAAATGCTTTATTAGAAATATTTAGTACATACAAAATATAAATACATTAAGTTTTTAAAATGTGTGATTAAGAGGGCTTTTACTCATGTCCACAATAGAATAACTAGATATTAAGATTCAGGCCCCATATCATCACATAACCTATCAAAATTTCTTTCATTCCAATCTGTACTTGACCCTGGATCTCCAGAATGGCACCTTTTCCATCTTAGCTATGTGATTACTATGCCAAAACATTTTCTAGAAATACCATAATTTCTTGCAACAGTAATAATTAGACCAAAACCTTTGTTAAATTACTTGTTAAAGGATCCTCAAAGAGCATAAGTTCTTCAATTTTCATCAAAGATTCACATATAATGATTAGATTGAATTACCATGTAATTCCAACAAATTTTTTGTGCCGGCAGCTTTATGTAATTCGTCAATGTTTTGTGTTATTACCACTAGACGATGTCCTTTTTCCTCCATGTGTTTTTCAGCTTCGGCAAGAGCAATGTGGGCCTGATTAAAATTGCATAAGAATTTTTCAATATTTTATTAATACCAATTAGTTCATTTCAAACAGAGTTAACATTTAAGTATTACCGGATTTGGTCTTTTACCCAAAACTAAATCTCTTCTGTAGCTATAAAATTCCCATACTAAAGACGGATTGGAAAAAAATGCAGTTGGAGTAGCTAAATCCTAAAAGTTAATTTGGTTAAAATATTTTAATTAAAGAAAAATACATTAAAAAATAAACATTTCAGTATCATTTAAAAGCTTATCAATGTGTGCATACCTGAGAATTATATTTCCTCCACAAACCACTGGAACCACGAAAAGTTGGCAAACCACTTTCTGCACTAATTCCTGCTCCAGTTAGAGCAACTACATGTTTAGCCTTCTTAAATATTTCCCTGAAGCTAGCTGAATCAGAACTGGCTCGTTTACATATGTGCTCGATTAAGGAAACTTTGCCTACAAACAGACGAATAGATGGAGAGAGAGACATTTTTGTATCTGAAAATGGAAGGAAAATAAATTGGTTATTTTTTTCCACAAAATTCAAAAAGCAGTGTTTAATCATAAATTTTACATTATGAAAATTTTCAGTTTATGCTTATTTCATTAAAAAAAAATTTTTTTTAGTAGAGTAAATTCAATATGTTATCTTTAAACATGGAAGTCTTTGTAATATAGTACAGAAATTACCAATTACTGATCCATAAAACAAATAAATTTGTGTGTTATTTGAATCTGAAGAAATCTTACAGGTCTGAAAGTGAAAAAAGGTTTAAAACCATTTCACTTAAAAAAAATATTCTTCTATATTTATTTTATAAATTCTAGTAGTAAAGAGAATGAAGGTTTTATGGGTGGAAGCTCCTCTAATCAGGTTTAAACATAACATCAAAATCATATTAGGTATTGTACATTGATGATTTACTAATTACAGTGGTACCTCAGGTTACAAACGCCCCACCATACGAAATTTTCAGGATACGACATGAAATTCGAGCATATTTTTGCTCCACGATACGAACAAAAACTCACCATACGACGTTACATTAGTTCGCATTTTTCATTTGTTTTTCTTACTACAGTTATTTTTTTTAATGTATTACTTGGCTTTAATTTGAGTATGTTTTTCGCGTTGGAACGAATTATTTGGTTTTACATGTAATCGTATGGGAAAAGATGATCCACCTTACGACATTTTCATGATACGATCTCAGTTTCGGAACGGATTAATTTCGTATCCTGAGGTANGTGGTACAAACCTTGCCATCATGCTAGTCAATTCCTCAGTAATCATGGCAGATTCAACTCATACCTTACAAGGTTCACTAACACATCCAATCCTAACTGCTCCCTGTGCGGTGTTGAGAACGGCAGTCAACACTTCTTCTTCAACTGCCTGATGTTAGAACCAGAGCGGCTTCACCTTAAGCTCACTATTGAGGCACATGGTGGAATATGGCCCACTGACTGTACGAGAATCTTTGACTATGAGGACACTTATGATGCCTTCTTAACACTCATCACTAAATACTTTCTACGAACCACGGTCAATGCCTACTCCTAGCCTCCTCTGCCAAAATCACCTTGTCTTCTCTGGCCTCACCTTGTCCTATTCACGCCGTTCTGTGCTTGTTGCTTTGGATGACAATCATCTCATCGACGTAATCATCCTGTGTATCTTCAAATTTATGTCAATGTACCATATTACTAAGACGTAATTTGTATTGGACTGTAAACTTGTTTGTCATTGCATGTATATATTGTAAATAAGTACTTGTAACTAATACTTTTTGTATTAATTGATTATTTTTTACTGAATTAATTGTACCTGATATTTAATTTAATTTTATTTCTTTATATTATTATATCCTACTAACTATTGTACATAATCATCAATTGTATATATCTGTAACAAATTCCTTGTTGATCCACTAATAACTGTAACAAATACTATATATCTAGCATGTCACTATTTTCACTGTATCAAACTGGGTTATACCTATGTGGCACCCAATATATGCTGTACCTAGTGTGTTGAATAACATATATCTGTATCTGTCTAGGGTCCATTCGTATTGTTTGTTCAATAAGCCAGTAAAAACTGCGGACTTCTCTAAATGTATTTTTAATATCACAATTACATTCCAAATTGTTAGCCACGATATAAGGGCTACAATTAAAAATGAAATTATAAAAACTTACTTGGTGAAATAAAATGTGTGGTGGATGTACTGGTACAGTACTGTACATACCTGGTACAAAATAATCTTCAATTGTATGAATATACTTTTAAAGAAAATTATAATTAAATATAGCTTTGTAAACAAACGTACATAAAAATAACATTAAATATTCTTTACTTTTTAAATCTTAAAACAATCCACTTAGTTAAAATTGCTCCCTACCAGTGGCTCATGGATGGAATCAGACGATCTTGGTAGGTGTGAAATGTGTGCATGCATGCAAAATCCCAAGGGTGCCGATACTGGTCAATGTCAAATACCTCTTTTGTCACACCACTAGTATATCTCAAAGGATGTGACAGGGTTGTTGTAGATCTTAAACGTTTCTCACCATAGCTGTAAAAATCTAAATATGTTAAACTTAATAGTCATTTGTTTTCCAACTAGTTTGTTTTAGGACCAGGTGTCCACGGAAATTTCCAAAATTTACATCTTTTCAGTCACTCTCATTGAACTTGACAAATTTCTGTCTTTATTACATCTAATATTACAAAGAAATCATTCCCCACTGTACTCGGCTAGAGATTGGTTCAGTTAAGCTTTTCTTTAAGTAAAATTCTGGCTCTTTCATCAGGGTTTTATTTATGTCCCTAATTTCCTAATCTCTTAATTATTTAACTACTTCTTAAGTAGAAATAAGTTGAAAATGGTTACTTTGTACTCGAATATTTGTAGTCTCGCGAAAAAAGTGGAAAGAAATTTTTATGACAACTGATACATAAATCGTAAATTTAAGAAAAATAAATTCTAGGACTGTTTTTTGTACCTTGTGCATCTCATTCATTAAATTTAGTTGTAAATGATGCTGCCAAAGTAACAGTTCATTTTTTTTAGCATTGTACAAGAATTGTACACATTTTTTTTCTGCATCCCCATATAGATAGGACATATGAAATCGTAATATCACTGGTTTAACATTGAAATCCATAAGTAATACAAGATGGGAGAGCAGAATAAAAGCAGAATAAATAAAAAAAATCCGTTAAAATATTTGATAATATTTATCAACTATACAGAACTATCATGAAAACATACCAGTAAATTTCTATCAGTTGGGTTAAGTTATAAATCTACTCATGATTCACATAATTGGGCAAGGGCGGCCAAATATCTAGCAGGCAGGCGGCTAACAGCCCAGAACCGGTCCGGGATAGAATCATTGGAAGCGTTATATGTGTGTAGCTTCTACCAGCTAAACTGCCTGTGGTTGGTGCTCTGTAAAGCACATGCACAAATGCATATAATCTGGCTGTTTGGAAGCTGACCCAGTTTCGACAATACAGCGCTTCCATTCCACCATTGATATTTGAATATACAATAGCAATCTTATCGTTTTTTTTTTTTTCACATTTGGTATAGAAATTTGTAATAAGATACATAATGTGGTAATAATAAAATATTAATTTTAATTAATCCAAAATATGTTAAAATATGAAAATAATCGTGCAATATGTATTTATTTTTTAGAAAATACAAGGGAAACGGCACTTCCACCACTTCCAATGATGGCATGCCACTAGAGCAGTGTTCCACAACCTTTTTTTACTTGCAGCACATCCATGACTCACCCACGGCATACCAAAATGTTATTCCCCTCAAAAACGTATATTCTACTATTAATAGAATTACGTAATGCCACTAACCTATTATTATTGTTATTAAACAGACATCAACACCTACCTGTGAGCAAATTAATTTTACATATAATTTCTTAGAATACATAAAAATGCGTGGCTTGTAAAAATAAACAAACATCATCTTATTTCATCAGTGCTGCAGCAGAAAATGAAATACAAGCATAAGAAACACAACAACTGTGATAAAAATATATAAATAAAACTTGAAATTAACAGAATATGTAAAAGTTCACGTCACACCTTTCACCATGTGACGGCACACCGGTTGCGGAACACTGCACTAGAGAATAGAAACTTTTTGGGAGAGTTCAACATAGAGTGAAGAGAAGACTAGTTAATGTAATAATATGATAGAATAATATAATAGAGTGTCATATTACGCTTTACTCTGAATACTTAAATTTCATCTATACACATAAGTACTGTACATACACAAACACACGTTCAAAAAAATAAGCAAAATTTAGCCTCTGCAGAGAGCTGCCTACAATTCTTCTGTTATGACATGCTGTTAATGTTAAATAGCAGCCCTATTGAGGTGGTGGTTACTCTGACATCCACTTCTTGATGGAAAGTCCAACATCTGTGCTTTGAAATCTGGCCTAAGGTGTGTATATGTCATGCTGCAGGACATCAGAGTCCTGGGCTTCTAGCCTTCTAAAAATTCTTATTTTCATTTAATTGTCTGTGACATCTGTGGCATTATCATAGTATCATACAGAAAAACAGTAACAAACTGGCCTCAATGGTTAAACTACAATATAAACAATGCCATGCTACTGCTGTATTTACGAAGCCTGTATATTTTGTAAAACTTGTAATCTAAATGTTCTATTAAAAAGTATATTCAGAACATTTTTATTCTCTGAAACAGTTCACAAATTTTCTGCTGTTTATTTTGTTTATTTTTTGCTTCCATCTATGGATTGGATAGTTAAGTACTTGTATCCAAAAGATAAGCATATTTTTAAACTTAATTATATACAAGTTCAAAATTATTGATTATTGGAATTTATATAAGTTCCAACTATCCAATGTATAATAAATGAATATGATCAAAACATTAAACAACACAATGTTTGGTAAATTATTAAATTAACCAAATTTGGATGGACCTGATGTATATGATATACAATATAATCCTCAAGTATTACCAGCATGTTAGCAAATCATATACAAGCTTCATACTAGTTAGAGTTCCCATTCCTCTAAATCAAACATCTTCCTACTAAAATGTAGCAAGATATCAAGCCTGAACTTGGGGGCAATATTAAAGTGTCAGGATGCCATCTTAGGCTGTTGAAAAAAGACAGTATCTTATAACATAATACTGTATAAATATAAAATCAATCCTCAAAATTTTCCACCAAAAATACCATATCTTCCACTAAATTTCTCATGGTCACTTCAATTTTTCACTAAATTTTGTGGAATCCACCAACTTGACAACATTTATTACTGATGCTCTGATGTTTTGATCAGTAGTCTGACTTGTGTTTGCTGTCATAAACATTCACTCCAAACTGTCAGTCATTTATTATGTGCCATTGAATTAACCTTACAACAATCTGGTAATCTCCTTAATCCAATATTGTTTCAATCCCATATATGGATTGAAACAAAATATATATACATACATATATATATATATTTTGTTTATATATATATACCATATTTTGATGAGTATAAGTCACTGTCAAGTATAAGACGCACCCCTATTTTGAGACAGAAAATTTAAAAAAAAACTTTTTTAACGGGAGATTGCATTTTATTCGTTTTTTTATTCCAGAATATGACGGATGAGTGAATCGATACCTTTATTAAACTGAAATAATCAGCATTTCTTAATGTAAACTCAGAGGTCACGCGATGACAGTCGACAGAACATGGTGGTAATGACTCATGTGTCACTATTCTGATAATCTAGGTACTCTAGCCATTCGATTGAGGGACCATGTGCTTAATGGACCACTGTACAGGTTGGTCCCTAGAGTGAACCACTACTATAGATAATTTCACTGTAAAAATGTTTACCTGTCGAGTATAAGACGCACCATGATTTTGAGCCCCAAAAAGTAGTAAAAAAAGTGCGACTTANGTAATTTATGAATGGTTCCTTACTACAAAAATCTCTTTAGTGATGTTTACGCATTTGGTATAGTCCCGTAGACTTACTATAAGAGAATGTACAGTACATAAAAAAACTGAAAATCTAAATTACAATTTAAAGAGCGAAACACATTTAATTAAAACTTACTTGTTTTATGTAAAGATAAACTATTGATAAAATATGGAAGATTCTACTGCCAAACGAAGAGCCTATTTGCACTTAAGCTAAACAAGCTACAGCTTAGGGCCTCATATTTTTACATACCTCATTAACTTATTGGGTTATGGACGTGTTATATGTTACAGCTTAGAGCTAGAACAAATCTGAGTCCAACCCTGGCTGTATATGACTTTCCAAATCATATATGTAGAGAGAAAGGTCATTTTGTTAGACACCTGACCCAGAATATTCCCAAAAATTGGTCGCTTACATTAAAAAATATAATTCAAATTAAAGTATTTTTTGATAAATATATAAACAAAGCAAAAATATTTATAAACAAATTAGTTTTTTTCTTTATTTTATTTATTTTATTCATATATTTCTATAATCCCATTTTAGTAACTAAACTTAAAAAAATGAACTTAGATCAAACTTTTAACTTAGAAGGTAATTTTTGTTTTTTTAAATAAAACATAATACAAAATATTATTGTAAATTTTTATAATAAGATTTTAAAAAGCAAAGATGGTCAATACTCTGATCACTCACTCTGATTCTTATTTGAGTAATGAAAAGTCCTGCTACCGAGAATGCCCTTTCCAATTTAATTGATGTTAGTGGAATCGTCTTTAATGCATTTAAAAGAAGACAGATGTTATATGTTTATTTCACCTGCAGCCTGGAAGATTTCTAGTTTATTTTCGAGATTGTAGTACTTCTTTCGCTCTCTAGTATTCTTGATTTGCCTACCTTGGTGGCTTTAATAGCGGCATCAAGGTTATAACTTGATAATTCGGCAATTCATTTGGCTTTAATAATCAGGTTTATGAAGAAAAACTTCATATTTAAAGACTTTGTACTTGTTTGTATCCTTGCCCAATTTGCACAACCTGGTATTATGCAGTTATTGAAGCTACTGGGCATGGTTAAAAATTAAGACAGCATAAGCACAATTATTCAAGATATTACAGGTTCCGACAAGTAAAGAATTTTCAGAGTCCTGCCACAAATAAGCTATGTACTGATTATTGGCCATTTGTGACATGCCATAATGAGAAAAAATTTTTAAATTTTTTAGAGTGTTAAACACAAGATTATGTTATTAATCAATCATGTGGCTTCTTTTCGATCTTTATTTAATTGATACGGTATTTCTACACGTTTCGGGCTTTTGGCCCCTCATCAGTCAACATTAACCATGATATGGCACTTGTACACTATAAGTTTGCATATCACAAACCCTAAGAATGAGGGGGTTACACGGACATTATAAAGTTTTTTGGATCTCACCTTTCATTCTTGTGATGTATTCTGTGTCCATGATGTTGGTCAGTGTACGCTGATTTTCTTTTTCGATGGTGTTTGCCATTTCTATAACAATAACTCGTTTATTGTTGTTGTGAAACCATGTGAAAAGTAATAAAGATGAAAAAGAAACCACGTGATTGATTAATAGCACGATCTTGTGTTTAACACTCTTAAAAAAATTTAGTATAACGCGGTTTCACAACAACAAATAAAAAATTAAAAAAACTAATAAGTACGAGTGCTATTTTTTAAATAAGGTCCGTTTGTGAATGAGAGTGAGAATGACGCGCGATTGTAGCAGAGTGCATGAGTATCTGCTTTCAGCATGCTTTGCACATGTTTAGATGCCATTTGCAGCCGTATCGTCTGTCTGTGTGCTGAGCTGTAGAAGTTTATAATGTTTAAGAAAATTGAGTTGCCCGCTGACTGTAAGATATGATCTGTTATTCGATTTCAGCACGAAAGATCATGGTAACTGTTTTTTGAGACAGGAAAGAGACTTTGTTAGCAGATTTTATGCCAAGAGGCACAACAATCAATTCTGATGCTTATTATGACCTTGAGAAAACTCTGCCATGCTATACAAGACAAATGGTGTGGCCTAATGTCTTCCAGCAGCAGGTGGCAGATTTCTTTGAAGTCTGAATTTAAAAAATTTTTGAGCGGTATGACAAATGTTTGAACAAAAATGGATGTTATGTAGAAAAGTAGATAAAAGTATGTAGAATATGGTAAAAAATATATTTTAATGATATTTACAGTATTTTTCTTCTTATTAAAAACCGGACCTTATTTAAAAAATAGCCCTCGTAGGTTTAAAATTAATAAATACAAACAGGGTTAAAAAAAACAACCAGGATCCCATTTGAGAAACCCTAGTTAGGTTCTACATAAGTGAAAAATAAGCAAATAATTTTGTTTATTAATACAATATAATACAAAATACTTATAAATTTAATTTTTAAAATGTATTTTATCATAAAATAAAGTGAAATGTTTTTATTAAAAAATTTTAGTTTCAGATCTCTTACATTTTTTGGAAAAAAAGTATCCATCTTTAATTGTTTACATTTTTGTTTTCTTTCATTAAGAATTTCAGAATATGGTCGAATGGATGCGATGATGCTCCTTTTTACATTTGCACTTAGCTACCAATCATTGTCTAACTCACAAAGTTCATCCATCAAACTTTCCATAGTTGAAAGGATACACTTTAGATCGGCCGTTTTCATAACTCTTGGACTTTCTTCTTCGTTGTTCTTCTGTAGCTCTATGTTGGGTCCACAGCTCATTCAAATCTAACAGTTCGTGGAACATTCTCTATTGGTCTAGATCTGACCAATCCCAAAGAGCCATGATTCTGCCACAACACGTGGTGTCATAGTGGACTTGTGTCTCACTAGGATTGGTCAAATCTGGACAAAATCTAGTCAAATCTAGCATAGGGAAAATCAGGGAATTACACAGCAAAATGGCAAATTGCACAGTAGCATTATTATGAATCGGTGTAAATTGAACCAGCGTAAACCAAGGGCTACCTGTACTATATTACATTATGGATATAAAACCATATGGGGCTAACTATAAAACTGTAACTTCCAGAAAATGGAATTTGAAAATTAGATCAACCTTTGATTGTCCATCAAAAATTTGCTATTTTATATAATCATTTGGAATTTCACATATCTGTTTACAGTTTTCCAATAGCATGTTAAATAAAATAGGAATACTCCATTATTAAAAAACTGCAAAATTTAGAGTTAGCTGCATATGTTTTTATAACTGAAATATCATATATTGGGGTAATATGATAATTGCAACTAACTGTTAATAAATTTCTATAATCTTTTAACTATCCAATGAGGATAGATAATATCTATACATCATTTTATGCATACTTTCATCTATTGATTTTTGAGTAAAATAACAGAGTTAAAAATTGAAGAGAACATATTTGAAAAATTGAGGAACAAATTTTGTCTTTAGTGTTTCATATTCAGAAAGAAGTCTACTTTTAATACGAAACATAAATATCCCCATACAGAGTGGTAGTGAAGTTCCAAAAAAGCATCACATTATGCAAATCCATGCTATACGAAACAAAGAGCTAGTACAAAACAAAAGGTTAGGTTCGAAAAGTTAGCAAGCAAACTATTCTTTTTCATAGTTAAGAGAAATATTTTTACTAAAGCAATCAACTAACAATAACAAAAGTATTGCATCTTAATTTTATCTTCACTATTAAACACTGTTAAGTTAAATGAAGATTTTTCTTTTTGGCAAATCATCATCATCTGCGCTTTCCTGTTGACCTTAATCAGAAGTATCAACATCTTCATTTTTCTCTGCTTTTTTCCATAAAATGTGATATTTTCATTTGTTTGTGGTTTGCCTAAGAGATTTTTAAAACTTTAATCTTTTTATGTAATAACTTTTAATCTATAAAAACAAAACACAATGACAGTATTCTAAATGAACTGGAAAGACTATCACCAATAGCAGCAACATCTGGTTTATAAGAAAGCTAGAACAGAGAAGAAGAAATAGCATATGATCAGTTCTCATTAAAGAAAACCTGCCAATAGGCACAAAACAACATTACTGCCCATGGATTTTATAATACTGAAATTTTCAAATAAGAGGCAACATGCATGCTTGCTGGAATTTAAAAATATTGAATGAGAGTGTTTGAACTTAAAAATTGTGAAATTTTGTATGAAGGTGTCTCCAATTCTCAAACTGTGTTAAAGAATTGGAGACATCTCCATACAAAACATCACATTTTTAAGTGTTATACAGGGGATTTTCCCAAATCTTGAAGTGATGTAGGCATGCCATGTTGTATGACAGATAACTTTAAATCTACTTTCCAATGTTGCAACTTTTGTTCTAATCATCAATAAAATTATAACATTATAATAAATTATAAAATTATAAATTTAAATATTCAAAATAATTTTGAAGTTTTATAAAGATTTTAAAGTTTTATGAATGAAAATCTTTACTAACAGAAGAAAATTTCTTTTAAGTAAAAAAAAAAATTATAAAAAAAATTTAAAAATTTAGAAACCTAATTTTTAATTTTGTTTTGTTGATTTCTTGATTATAGATATAACATGAAAGCTCTAAGAGTATCTAAAATTTTTTTTAAAAATGTCAGAATTGAATTGATATTAGTTTGAATCATCATTGTGTGCATGCATGTGTGCACATATGCAGGCTTTATTAAAAGTTGTCAAGTTTTACCAGTTTGGATAATTCTGTTTTAAACACCTTCCAATGATTTTAAATGTGCATTTTCTGATTTATTTGACATTTTTATAAAACAGCAATTAAAAAAAATTAATATTTTATAAAACAGGAAACATTTTGATTTTATTTATTTTTTTAGTTTGTTACCAATTAAGTAGAATCATATGACTTGAGCTGCTTATCTGCTTTAACTTATGTGCTAGCTACAGCTCCATGCAAGAGGCATAGTTATGGTTATCTATATATATAAAAATGAATGTGTGTGTGTGTGTGTGTGTGTGTGTGTGTGTGTCTGTCTGTCTGTTCCTCATGCATTACCACACCGTTTATCCGATTGCCGTGAAACTTTGGGAAGTTGTTTAATATACTCCGGCGAAGGTTTGTGGCATAGTACGATTGCCATAAAACTTTGGAAAGTTTTTTTAATTTTTTAATACACTCCCGCGAAGTACATTTATCCTACGATAGATGGCGCGCGTTTACACGAGCATTCGAGCACAGTGTGTTCGATCGATTTCAAATTGTGAAGACCATTTCCCCCTTCAAAAAATATCTCTATATATGCATTTGTGAACTGTTATTTACGATATTTGTAATAATTTTTGTTTAATCACTTTATTTCAACTTTTTTTTGCTAATTATGTATTCGCTTGAACTTTGTTAAAACCTTAACTGTATCCCGAACAACAACCGAAGTTGTAGAAGGAAATTTGCCTATTTTACCAATTTAGGGATCCCCTTTCCCAAATTTTAATATCAACTCAAAATAATTTAAAAAGACAAATTACAATAAAACGGTTTATTATCCAACTATCAGAAATTTCACAACATGCCAAGGAAGAGAGGAAGGAGCAATTAAATAATCAAAATTATAAAGGATTAAGAAAAATATATAAAAATGAGGAATATCGCACTTCTGACAATCTCCGCGAGTATGTGGGCTAAATTTAAAGAATCCATGCTTCTCACATGTACAACTGTATGTGGTCAGCTCACGCGTCAGAAAACCTTCTGATTTATTCGTGTATGCACCAGACGAAAAAACAAAAAATATCATGTATCCACAAGCACTCCAATGAATAAATAGAACTGAAACGACACTTTGAAATGTTTTCCCAATGAAAATGAATAATAATAATAATATAATAATAATAAGTTTCAATAAAAATGATAAAATGTAAATTTAATTTTATCGTAACGAGTTTGCTTGAATTTCATTTCTTCTGAGATTGCAGCAATACGCGATGGGTAAGCTAGTAATAAAATAAATGATAAACTTGGCTGTAGTCTCCTGAACAATACTTATAAGAAAACAAAAACAGAAAATTGGAGGTGCAACCAGATACATTATCTCTTATTATTGAGAGATAACGTGTCTGATTATGATGTTTCTTATTACAAAAAGTGTTTAATTTGCTGACTTCTCTTTCAATTAAATATTAAGCAAGTCTGTGCAAACATTTTTAATATTTTTTTGCAAAACAGAAAGTTTAAAGTACAGAAATGTGTATAGTTTTATACACACGTTAATTATATACTTTTAAAAATTATTTAATCTGCACTATAACCAACTGTACAGACTAAAATAATGCCTCCGGTTTTCACACCATTACACAACCAAACACCAATTGTAAATATCATTAAGTAAACTTCTGCTGCACTGGGTTACAATGTGGAAAAAAGAAAAAGTAAAATAACAACATATATACTGAAATATGTGAAAATAGTACCTTATCAAGAAGATAAAATACTTATCAACAAAGATCTGCAACATCTGTTAAAGAAAATTTGTCAAATGAGAAAAAATACTTAAATTTACTTGCGAGAGTTTGTTTTGCATGCATTTAATTTTATCACAAACGTTTAAAATCGAGTAATGTGCTTTTTAACATTGCAATCAGATCCATATTCATAAATTGCCCAGATTACTTAATATTACTACTGAAAAACTAGATTATTAATATAGATATGAAAGCAATGTTAAAAAATTTAAGCTTTTCAGTAATAGTATTTGTGTTTGCATGCATGTGTACACTAGTTTAAATATATTTTTTACCGTGTACATGCACAAAAGTATAGATTATCAGTATATATGATATCAACCATATTCGGTTTCTACAATTTAAAAAACTTACTAAACTGAAAAAATATAGCAATTTATTGAAGTTGTATGAATCAATAATAAATTTTAATAAGTTTATACTTTGTTGCTAAGAAACAGTATATTAAATAATGTATGTAATGTTAAAGTAGATATTTCATTAAAAATGAATATAAATTATTTAGCAAATTCAGGTATTACATGGCATCTTATTTAAGTAAGTTTTGTAGAAAGTTGGATAAGTAATATATCCAAGATAATTCCTATAAAACTTTTTTTGGTAAAATTGCACTTAGGTATACCCTATGGTGCAAAGGTCAGTTTTGAACACATATCAGTCTACTGCCTATTCTGCATGCACGCACATAGACGCGCACCTCAGTGCTCACTATCCCTCAAACCTCAGCACTCAGGTGTGGCAATCCCCTACACCCCCCTAAAATTATATAACAGACATGGGGAAATGTGGCTCTTGTGAAAGTGTTAATTTCTGCTTTTTATTATTATTTTTACAATTTTATTTCCACAATTTTGTGAAAATATGTTTATTAAAAACTTCAATATTTGTTTTATATTATATTTATATTATATAATAAAATCGCAGTACAGAATAAAAAAGTACAGAACTGCGGCTCCCATGCATTTTTGCAAAACTTACATTTCGGCTCCCACTGAACTCTTGCTTGCCCACCTGCTATATAACATCAAGTACTCCACAAATAGTCAAGTGGGCTACTCGAAGCTGACATAGTCACGTGGGCTAAATAATTAAATGCCATAGTCTTGGAAGTACCGTCATTGGGGCTACCTAGATGCTCTTCTACCTNTAAAGGTATCTTTTTTTTTTTTTTTTTTTTTCTATAAATGAGATTAGATTCTAAAATTAAGTAACATTTTTTTGGAATGTTTAAAGCAGTGGTACACTCAGGATAAAGTATGTAGAAATAGAAGACACCACACAATATAAATAAAAAAATGAATTTTAATTGGGAAAAGATTTTTTCTTTTTACTTTGGGGTGTTATGGCTCCTTGGCTCCCTCTGGGTGTGCCACTGGTTAAAAGTAAAGTTACTTTAAAAAATAGCAAAAAACAAAATTTAAATATAAATTCTAATTAAATAAACCTTAAGAAAAAATAGAATTTGCTTAAGCTAAGGTTATCCACCCACAAGTAAATTAGATTTTATTCTACGTCATTTCACTAATGGAAATATCTTGGAAGAGAAAAATTCCTTAAATCTTAATTTAGTAAAAATGGATAATTAATAAACATTAATAAACAATTTACTTAATAAATATTTTCTATTAGTAACATGTGCCAGAACTTTAAAAACAACTCTTTAGCGGTTCATTTGGGTATAAGTTTACGCGTTATTAATATTAATACGTATAATTAACTGGATAAAATGCAATAAAACGGAAAAAAAATGAACAAGCTCACTCACCACAATTTACGTTCGCGGGGGGAACCGCGAAAGGGTAAACAACTAATCACGTGACTACTTGCCCTTTAGACGAATCGTGATTCCGAAGTGAACGTAAATTTATACTTAAATGTTTATTATGCAATAAATTCTCTAGAATATTTAAAAATCAACTTTTTGCTTCCACGAATAATTTCTAGTGTATTAATTAATTATTCGTTAAATAAATACTCTTGTTTAATTGATTAAAAGTGAGAGGTGGAGCAGGTGCAGCTCGTCCCTCTACTTAGGACGACGGGGACATTTTAATTAATTAAAGATTAACGTAATCGTTATTTATTCGATCGGAAGCGACGACATAAGATTTATTTAAATATAAAAAAAAGTGTGACGAAATAATATAGCACAACTTACCCTCTCCAGGCACATCGGAAGAAGTCGAAAGAGCGGACGGTTCCGCGCAGGAACGTTTCTCTTCCGTAAATCACGTGATTGCCATGTGCTATTTTTAGGAATTTTTTTAAAATTATTTTTGTTTACGTCACTTCATTTCCTTCGGATTATTTCGGACGCTGATTTAATTTTATTATTATTCATCGATTTATTTAAATTTGAATTAATTATCATAAACCGAATTTAGTTGTTATTGTTTCGACGATTGCGTCATTAACATCGTACGGTTGTGAAATTTGCAAATTATTACATCCGATTATTACATTCGTGTAATTACTGTAACATTAGTTACGATTATTTTATTTTAATTTATTACGTAATAAATATCGATTATTTCAATGTATTTTTACGATTTAATAGTATGAAATTTTATCATTCGTTTCCTGCGCACGTGACGTCACCGGTCATGTGACATGTAGGTTATTTTTGAATGAATATTTACGATTTTCTAGGAAAATCGAGTGAAGGAGAATCCTATTTTAGTCTTTATCAATTAATGAGGATTGCAAGAGAAAGATCGATTTTTTTAAATACATATTTTATTATTAATACTTTTTAAACTAGTTTAATTATCATAAGTGCCGTTTTTACGCCATTTACTATAAAAATCAGATGATACCCTTAAAAATTCCTCTAGAAAAAGGCAAAATACACGAAGAATTATCTAAAAGACGTTCTAGAACTTAATGGCGGCTCTATTCTTAAAGTAAAATTCAAATTTAACATGATTTCCTACTAAGAACCTTTGTAGAATAGTTAAGTTTTCTATGAATATTAAAATTTTTGAGACAAAATTTGTGAAAAAGATCTAAAAACAAGACTTAAAGATGTATGACATCTTCATGCCCTCCTTTTCGAGCCATTTTCACTCCATCCCACTCTGTTGTGTACAATGGTGTAACTTTGGCAAACCTCCTTCCCTTTAATTCCGTGTAAAATAGTTCATGGAACCGGCCTAATTTTTAAAAAATGACTTAGAAAATATTTGCAGAATTTTTTTAACTGATAGTTTATTCACGTGACAAGTAAGTAGGCTTAAAAGAACAATTCGTGTGCAATGATACTACTAAAAAAATGTCTCGACTCTCTTCCTCCCCATTGTCAGCGGCACGTTATCCTATGAGCAAAAAGAGCAATTGCCTAGGGTTCCCAATAATAGGGGCAAAGCAACGCTGTACTGTACATGGGGTCTATAATTCAAATTCGCCTGGGCTCCATGAAGCAGTAATGCACCACTGCCCTTTGTGTACAATAATGTACTTATCGTAATCCCCTTTCCCTTAAACTGTACACGTAATTTATGAATGGTTCCTTACTACAAAAATCTCTTTAGTGATGTTTACGCATTTGGTATAGTCCCGTAGACTTACTATAAGAGAATGTACAGTACATAAAAAAACTGAAAATCTAAATTACAATTTAAAGAGCGAAACACATTTAATTAAAACTTACTTGTTTTATGTAAAGATAAACTATTGATAAAATATGGAAGATTCTACTGCCAAACGAAGAGCCTATTTGCACTTAAGCTAAACAAGCTACAGCTTAGGGCCTCATATTTTTACATACCTCATTAACTTATTGGGTTATGGACGTGTTATATGTTACAGCTTAGAGCTAGAACAAATCTGAGTCCAACCCTGGCTGTATATGACTTTCCAAATCATATATGTAGAGAGAAAGGTCATTTTGTTAGACACCTGACCCAGAATATTCCCAAAAATTGGTCGCTTACATTAAAAAATATAATTCAAATTAAAGTATTTTTTGATAAATATATAAACAAAGCAAAAATATTTATAAACAAATTAGTTTTTTTCTTTATTTTATTTATTTTATTCATATATTTCTATAATCCCATTTTAGTAACTAAACTTAAAAAAATGAACTTAGATCAAACTTNCAGTTAGAGTAAGGAAGACTCAATAAATTTTTATTACAAATAATTTAGATATTTTTTAAAAATAAATATTAATTTGAACTTGTTAACATTTAAAGTAATACTTAAATTATAACTTAAATATCGTAGTACAAAAAACGAGTGTAAATACTTTTATACATTAAAAATATTCTAATTATTATGAGATTTTACAATATGTATATTTTCATTATATGGCTTGTTTGACATTTCATACCTATATTAATTTTAAAAAATCCTGTAACGAGTTGCGTAACTTTCCCGACCAAACTTTAAACTTGTATGTGGCGCCATCTGTTATGAGATTTTATTTTTAAAACTATTTTATTTTATTAATTATTATAAAATACAAAATGATTAATTTTGAGGGTAGAAATAAATTTTATTTTTAAAAATATCGTAAATGCTAATAACGAATAAAATCTTCATTAAGTTCGACCCACTCGAAATATGGCATATGACCCCTCTATCTCCCCACTCCCGTGACCTTTCACTACGAAAATTTAACAGCATCAATGTCCGTAATACGCAAAGCTCCGTGCAAAATTTCAGAAATTTTCGACAAAAGGCACTGGAGTTATTAAGCTTCAAAGTGGGTAAAGAAAACTGCCAAACACACATAAACACATTAACATCCATACCTACAGAACAAATTCTCAACTTTTTTGCATTTCTCGACATTTCAAGATCCTCTGAGTTCAAAAAATGTAAAAATCTTGGGGGGAGTCGCCATACTTACCCTTTGTTATATATAACAGCAAATAAAGTAATAAGCATTTTTGAATATATACGGTGGCCATAAAGCTCCTTGCATTAAGATTTGTTAGGATATTTCAACCATTAATTCAATGGATAGAGGATAGAATGTGGATCCTCTTCAAAGTTCAAACTTAACAACTTTTGATAATAATAAAAAAAATGTAGTGAAATTAATAAACTTCTCAACTCTTTACAACAGTGAAAGACTTCAGAAAAGCTCTCAGAGACTATTTCAATGGCACCCAACTGTTTATCATGGAAAGATGTTCAGGAAGATTTGGATAAGATTTAAAATTTATGCGTGGAATCAAGGATTTTATATTAATAACTTATAATTAACTTGCTAGTAAGTTAGCCAATCCATGCGTGCTTCTAATTCCGAACAGGATATTGAAATGTTCAAGATTGCCTTGGGGTTCTAGGTACGGTACACTTTCATACTAAATTTAAATCAGGTTATATTTTTCTCAATAAATTATTAAATATCTCGGAAATCATTAAAGATGGATGCTTACTCTCCGAGTAGAAAGGATCTCAACCTTCAATATTTTATGTAAAAATATGTGACAAGTGATGGAAAATTTGCTTTTATTCGTATATTATTATAGATTTCGGAAAAGGATGGGAATCCCACATCCCTTCGCATTATTATTTATAATATTAACTAAAATTAAATGGAAGAGGCGTTATCATTTCAAAACAAAAAAAATTGGAAGTGATAAGAAGTTAGTTTTTGCGACATGGTTAGATAAGGTGGAAACACAGACATGATACCTTACGCTACTGTATTCTACATCCGTAATTTCATATTAAATAAATGAATGTAAATGTATATTATATAAAATACATAATATATTGAATTATAAAAACACAAATAACACAGAGTCTGAGATGAAGAAGATAAGGCACGTATGTTGGTTGACTCACGTCTCTCTAAAAACCTTAAAAATAGATGTGTGTTTTTTTTACTGTTTTTCATAATAAACATAATTTATATAATTTTTTATCATGTATTTTTTACATTAAGATAAAATTTTAGTTCCTCTGTATACCAGGGCCATAATGGCTTCCCTCAATCTTGACCTGTATACACTTACATACACACGCATATGGCATTCAATTGTTGTGGGTCTTTATATAAAACACGTAACATTATATTGTATTACACTATGTAACGTTATATAGATGTTTGCTGTTTGATTTAATTCACAGAAAGACGATTTTCTGTACAAATTATTATAATAAATTTAAGTTAAGAATTAATTCTTTAACAAATTTTAATTTAAAAAGCAATTTTAATTTATTGCTTTAATATTAGGAAAAAATACTTTACAAATTGCAAAAATAATATCTACTACCGCATTTTCCACATACCATTTCGTAATTTTATTGAGGAGAAAAAAATAATAATTAATTGAGAAATATTCAAGGTTATTCTCATTTATTTATGACTAATGTCTATAATTTGCAAACTGTATCAAAGGAGAAAATCTCATTAAGAATTTTACAAAAGTCATAATTATTTTCATTGGTGGAGCAGATTAAGGCCTGAGGCCTACTTGTATACTAGTAGTGAGTGGATAAAAAGTCCTCCCGGGATGCTTCCCGGGAGGCTTACTTCTCTAGAGGGCCCGGAATCAAATCAACCTGTCGAGAAACACCCAGATATATCGGACCACGTCCATCATAACCCGTGCGCCCCATTGTGGGGCTGCCGAACCCGTGTTGGGCCTGAAAAAAAAGCCCTCTTAGAGCCCATAGCGTAAAAAGAGTAAAAAAAAAATACTCTTTACTTTTGAAATACTGAATTAAAGTATAAAATTTATTTAAAATTATTGATTATATTTAAATTTTTATAAGTAATTTTTGTGATTTTATAATAAATAAATGAACTTTATCACGAAGGAAAAGTATGGGAAGCAACAATAAAATTCAGTCAAATATCTGTTATGATAACTGTTTATTCGTTCATACATATCGGATTAAAGAGACGTATATTGTATATGTATATGAATAAAATTCAGGATTATTTAGGCTGTGTACACATTAGGCGTTTTTAAACGCGCGTTTTAAAGAACCAAGAATTCTGCATAGGTATACATACTCAAACGCGCGCTTCTGGCCAAGCGCACGTCAAACGCGCGTTGATAAATTTTTGTTAGAAGGGGGGGTTTCGCGAGCGTCAGCCGCGCGCTTTGAGATATATGTGCTGCCATGTTGTTGTACATTCGATCGCGCGCTTTCGGGTAGAGCGGACGTACAGTACTTTGGCCGAAATGGAGAACGATCATTTCGATACTGGTCTATTAATTGATGAAATCTAAAAGAGACCAGCCATCGTCAAATGATTTTATAGATATTCTAAAAGAATTAAAAAATTTGGGTTCATATTGTCTTAGTTTTGGATACAACGTCACAAACATTCCATGCGTCAGTCTATCTCGTAATATTGGGTGCACCCAAAATTCTCTTTGCCTCTGCCATCGTCTTTTATAGCGACGACGGAGGAGGCACACACAAGCAATTACTTTCACGTCCATTTCCAAACGGAGCCAGTGCTCACGCTTCACTAAACGGTCGTCGAACGCCGAGCTAACGCGCGGTGTGTATGCTGCTGACGCGCGTTTAACGCAACGCAAAACGCCTAATGTGTACACAGCCTTAATATCTCAGAAATGTAATAAAATAAAAAGTTTTTAAAATGTTTATAGTATAAAAGAATTTATTTAAGCATTAATTAAATATTTATTTCTCTAAAATTATTATTTATTCTAATTATTTTTTCATATAAATTTCTAAAATCCTGTCTCTTTTCTTAGAAAATTAGAAGTGGTAATCAATTACCTATAGGGCACCATCTTTAAAATTTATGAAATGAATAAAATATTTAACATCGATATGACAATTAAATAATAATTTTATTACTGTTTTGATTTTTTATTATTATTTAAGTTATTCGTCATCCTTGAAGGACGTGAAACAAAAATCCGCTCTGAGCGTCACTCAACCTTGAGCCTACGCTCATAAAATATACACACCTCTTATATAGGCCTATATATTTCTTTCTTAATTTACTTATTCTCGTGGCTGAGAATAAACAAATAAGTGAAATTACTTTATTAAAATATAATAAATTATACGTGAATCCATATTTATCAAACGTTTTAGTGATTCGTCAGCATCAAAGTGGATGTAAAGATGAGAAAGAATTTTACTTATTCCTTCTTTTACGGCTTAACTTTCCAGTTTTTATTGCTGACTGATTAAAAACATAGTAAATATAATTTAAATTTATATAAAAAACATGTCACGAAAATGGTACAGTGGGATAAAACGTGTTTTTTTTTTTGTTCTGTTTTAGCGTCTTTCGGAGAGAGTATAGTTATACGTAAACTAAACAAGTCTCATGCTTTTAAACAAGCATGTTGGTTATATTATTAGGCCTATACATTCGAACAATCGCCGGTGTATGTCGACAAGCACAGATAAGCTTTGGTGGAGGTCGAAACGACACCCGAGAAGCCGATGTCGATGGAGAGGCGACAGTCTGTCGCCAAATTCTTCGCCGTTTCCTTCTGCTCAAATTGGTGATACCGTATGAATACAAGTCCCTGATGTCGACCGTGGCCGTACAGATGCTCGAAATGTGTTGGCGGTTGTTGTTGGAATAGAAGACTCTGACTTTTATAAATTAGCAAACAAAAATGATACCCTCAAGCAGCTTTATACTTGTAATAAGTTCGTAATTTGTAAAGAAAAGTTACTTTCCATAGATGAGCTTTCTTCTCAAGAAATATCGCTGGAGAAGCAGCTGCAGCTAATTCAAAAAGTGGAGGGCAAGGCTATACATGCTGTCATTGCAAAAAGAAGTGTTCCACGAATAAATGCAGTTGTAAAAGCAAGGGACTCTTGTGCAATTCAAAGTGCCATAACAGTTTAAGCTGTTGCAATAAATAAGATTGTATAACATTAATCACATAATTTATGTGTAAGTTTATTATTGTATTATTTTCTTTAATGATTTAGAATGTGCTGTTTGTTTTAGGTTCAACAGTTTATTTACATACGCTGTTACTTAAGCTTTTTCCTATTTTGACATATTAAAAAGTTGCATTTTTGTCTTAACGTAATAAAAATATTTTTATTCAACATTCACCATCAGTGCATGATGAATGTCGACATTTGCCAGTGTAAGTGAGAAATAATGATATTTAGCAAATATTTCGTACATACACGAAACGACTGTGTGAATGCTGACATTCACCGGAGAATGTTGACATTCGCCAGATAGCGGTCATTCACAGTAACATATATATAAGTGCATGCATGCATGTATGCTTAAAATATGCAGGATCTCTATCTGGATAATCTCAACTGGAGTCACAGAGAGCTCCTATCTATCTACATGCTTCACTCTACCCAGATTTAAACCTTATATAGCATTTGATAAGAGCCCTAGACTTAGAGGGGTCTCCAAAATTTAATATTTTATATAAAAATTATAATATAAAATTAATTGAAATAATTATTTATAAGTGGCACTATCTTAACTTGCTAGAAGTCCTGCTTGCATGTAGTAAATTTACTAAGTTTGTTGCAGATAGAGTAATTTAATTTTTCCCAGAAGAAAACATTCTGACTTCCTGAAATGATAAATAAGTAACATATGTCGAGATTCATCATTAATTTAAGTATAGTTGCGTAACCAGCAGGCCTAGGGAGGGGGCTTTTTCTCTTTACATTTATAAATAAATAAATGAAGAAAAGTCAACACAAAGGGAGCCTTTATGAAAATTATTCGAATGCGGGCGTGTGTTTAACACTTTGTAAATTATGTAAATTACATAAAATATATATATATATTTGTGCTTTATTTACTATTTATATATATTTTATGTACAAGCATTTTTTTAAACTGACTAGCGGACATTAGGACAGACTTTCATATCCATCATGGCGAAATCATTATGTATATCCTTACTGCATTGGCATCTATCTTCAAACATTGGCTCAGTTGTGTAAGAAAGAATAACATATACTTTTTACGATTATTTTTGCATCTTACGCTTTTCTTTTGAGAATTATCAAATAAAAATGTCATAAATTATCCCAGATTTTCAATTAACTCATTTTAAATTAGATCAACTTATTGCGTGTTGTATCAAACCATATTGTCGGTGATTCAAGGTGGAATCACTCAGTATGAGTAGGTGATAGAGAACAAAGCATTTACTCACCTATCCACTATAAACCACAAGAATCCGGAACTAAATTCGAATCCGGATCTGTGTACTAAGTGTAATAAGTGAACACTCTTACACTTACTTGTTAGTGTAGTAAAGAACAAGGTATAAAACGTTACGTTATTTTATTAATTAACTGACATGTATAGAATACAGATGAGTGACGTGAATAGTACAGTTTGCTATGCAACACTTCAGAAGCAAAAATGAATCACTGTTACCCAAAGATTGAAATGCTAGCATTACGTGACGTCTTTATAAACACTCCCTACCCCTTTTAACACATTGTAACGATATTACAAGAGGTTACAAGGGATAAAGAATGTTTATAAAGACGTCACGTAATGCACACTTACTGCATACTCCGCATCCACCTCTATCTGCGTTACGTAACTTAAGGACAGACCCAAATATATACACATATATTACTTTATTAAAATATTACACTAATTTATATTGCTCATAAATAACTCTAAATTCATTATTTTGGTTGATTTTATCAGTTACAAGATAACACATTCTATTTTCGGCGTGTTAAGTTATTATACAGAGAATAAGTCAGGTTCAAAGTAAGTTTCGTTTGAAAATTATTTTCAGAATTTTAAGATGAAAATTACTGTTAGACAGGCAGACGTACGATTTAATTGATAGTAAATATCTTCATTAAAGCATAATAAAAACTTTTATAATGTTTTCAGATTTAATCCGCTGACACTAGTGACGATTTTAAGCGTAGGCAGCTTAGGATCTCGTTTTTTAGGGGTCCAGTAGGCGTATACTATTGGACTCATACTAGACTGCGTATTCAAAATATGGCCTCTCACAGGACCTGAATATTAAATGTTATAATACACTGATTTTACATTATACTAACTTACGTAAAAGAGGCATCAAGTCTCTATTTGACAGGGTCTCGAACTATAAAAATCTCTACTGACTGATACAATAAAATATTTTTTCATCTATCTTACAAAAAATATATTGTAAAATATTTAATTTATACCTCCAATTTAATAATAAAAAAATACACGAATGAGCCATATAAATTGTATTTATTTATTTTTAAAATTTTTTTATTAAAATAATTCTTTAATTGGTTAACAGATGGCATTAGTTCCAGGACTTATCTTAAATGGGGTATAAGCGCTATAAATGACAATTGTTGACAGAATTTCCTTATAAATGCCTTTCGAAATCAAACATGCTTAATGGCGGATGACCTTACAAAAGAATAAGGTCGACATTAATCTGTCAGTTCCTTGTGAATTTCCTCTTGATTCTATTTACTTGTTGCCTGTGATAGCTTATTGACTATCCTTCCTGTTCGCTCAATAACCCATAGATATTCCCATTTTGCAGTGGCCGATTGCCTAATAGACGCGCGCCTAGGGCCTCGTAGTTTCGAGGGGGCTCAAAAATTACGTAGCAAAAAGCCTCTAAAAATTTAATGAACGTTTAAAACTTGTTATTATTCAAGATTTTATTGTCTTTTTAATTAAAAAAACACATTACATAAAGAGCCTTATAACAAAATTGCGCCTAGGGCCACAAGGGAACATAATATACTGCCGTCTTGTCCATTGATTTTCTCCCATTTAATCAAAATATATACGAAAAATGTTAGAAAGTATTATGTAAACACGAAACCTTGACATTATTAAACATTTCTCGTGACATTTTGTCATGAAAATAAACAAATGTATGCAAATCCGTGATTTAGCGTTACGTCGTTTTGACAGTTTTCGTTAAAATCCGTTCTTATAAATTGATACTTATTTTAAAATTTAATTATGAAATTCGTGTTTAAAAATACAGTATATATAAATTTAAATTTATATTTAGAAACGTAATAGCATTCGAAATTATCTACTGAAACAACATCGGAAACGTTATTTCGAGTGTTAAATGACTGGAAACAACGTTTCAAATGCTGTTTCGAGTGGCATTTTTAAAGTTTTGCGTAAATTTAATAATAATTTAAAATACATATAAAAATGGATCGAAGGTTGTTGAACGTTTATCATTGAAGACTCCCGTTTTAAGGCCATTTCCCGGCATCCTATTGTTCTAACAACATTAAAATGTCTGCCCGTATTATTAATAATATTGTGAAACAAAACTGTGTGTAAAAATATTAATTGTTTTATTCGGGTAATTATTATTATCTTTAAGTTGTCATAAATGTATTAAGAAAGTCACATAATTCATGAAAATTTTGAATTTCAGATTCTAACATCGTTGGAAGTACTTGTAAAATTTGTAACTGTTGGAAATTAATCGGCTTCATTAATTAACATGGGTAATGTCTTGTAATTAAATTATGTTTAACGTATTGAAGATAAAGACAGCAAGAGATGAAGCTTATTGCATAAATATATTAGTTTTATAATTAGATATATATAAATATTCTTAAGAAAGCTGTTTCCACAACACAAGAGGCAAGACCTGCATTTCTCTTACGAATTCTCGTCCTGCGAAAGGTCTTTGTGATAAAAAAACGTGGCTTCTATGAACATTTCTCTGTGGAAAGAAGGCAAAACTCTTATGTCTAATGGAAACTTCTTTGTGAATAAAAACAAATCTTCTATGACCCACCAATGATCGAGTAGATAACACCACTGAACTCTAGTAGTTGGACGGATGTTCAGCTTCATCTCTTCCTTGGCTTATGGAAAATCTTAGGACTTTTCCATAGAACAGGAGGATTTTTAGGATTGGTGAGGTAAGGCAACATAACAAGGAGAATGCTTCAAGAGAATTTTTTATATGATACTGGCTGCTATTTATGTTAAACACTTGAAGAAAACCTAGAAAACTCCACGCACTTAGCACAGTGATGATAATATAAATCAATCTAAATAATGATCCGTACTATAAATGGATGTTTTAGTTTCTCAAAATATATAAAACTATTATACCAATAGTTCATATAAATGTTTATATTAAAACACATATTTTTATTATAATTATTTACAAAAATGTAATAAATGTTAATAAAATGTAATAATTTATAATATAGTCTAATTAATATTTTAATTTCCTATAATAAAACATAAATTTTGAATTAATTTATTTAAAAAACTATAGAATAAAAATATACAAACCTCCGAACAACGGCCACTACGGGAACATAAATGAATGGCCGTTGTTTGGAGGTTCTATAAGCATTTTTGCTCAAAGAAATTTCCTGAAAAAATGGTCTCTGTTTAGAGGTGGCCTTTAATGGAGGTTCGATTGTACATGAATTTTTAGTTAAAATTTTGACATTTTTCTGGAAGATAATATAAATCTTTACGATAATATAAACAAGCGTTAGAGTCTCAATAAAGCATAAACTGTTGTAACACTACGTGTCCTACATTCAAATACTTTACCTTAACAAAATTCACGTGTTTAATAGCTAAAATATTTTTTATTAGCTTTAAAACAATGTAAACTGTTTTATTATTGGTATTTTTTTACTACTCTTGGCATCTGTTTTTCTTCGAAGAAAAGAAATTTTCAGTTTTTCTAGGAACACTAGAAATTAAATTTTAAAAAATAATATTGAGACAATTATTTTGAAATTGAGTTAAAAAACTTATGTTTTATGATAAATTCATTTATGTATATTATATACAGTGATTTTCAGTTTGTATTTTTTTTCATTATTAGAAATTCGAGCTATGGACGAGCAATGATAATAGTCTGAATCTTCTATAACAGTCAAAATTCTTATGTTTTATTGCTTTTCAAAGAATATGCCGAATAAACTTTACGATTTGTTAAGTGACGTTAAAATAAAATAATTTATAATGATACAAAGGCTAACCTGACCCTATCTTAGGAGCATCGTTTTGTATAGTCTTCTTATATAGAGGAGCTTCAGAAACATTTGTTACAAAACATTCATTGCATTTTATATGACTCTCTTTAAATATGATTATATAGTTTAATACAGTTTGTAATTTTTTTAAAATATACTGTAGCCCTCCTCGTAAGAGCTAAGTGGCCTTACGTCTCTGATCTATGGATGCAGACGCTCGGATTGTCGAGGCGATTACGGAATGCTCTGGGAGATCTGGGAGAATTTTTCATAAGCAGTCTATTCTGAATATTTTGGGCCTTATCCCTCATCACCCGACTGCCTCACTGTGAGTCTGGTCGAATCTATGATGGATACGATTTTATTTCATTTTTGGCTCTTTCTGCCCTATGGACATTAAGAGAGCCCTTTTTTCCATACCCATAGGAGATTTGGTCACACCCACATGGTGGCTTTCGGATGGTAAAAAGTGAGGTCCGGGACAAATCGTCCATGAGAAATTCCATAGTTTTTAATCATACCCATCCAGCCATCTGATGAGTATGATTAAAAAGGCCTTCTTACTTTCTACGAGAGCGAAAATGAAATATATATATATATATATATATCTGAGTTGAAATTTTTCCATTTAAGTAATATAAAATATAAATAAAAGGCTAAATGAATTACAGAATCCGCCATTTTTGATCTACAGTAACAACAACAAAGCGGTCTATCTGTAAATGCTTTAGGCCATCATTAAATTTGTTGACCTTTGGACCCTTATAGTTAAGTAATTATATTATAACACAAGTTAGTATAATAATAACTGTTGGATAATAATAACTAGAAAAATAATAAACACAAAAGTATAGTATACTTTAACACACACTAAACTTTAAAGTGTAAAGCGTAAGAAAATATTGAAATGCCACCCATAAGAATTTTAAGTCACGTGATGTCACAGGCGCACCTGTGAGGGCCACCCGCATGCCTCCTAAGATCACAAGTTCTCCCACACGCTCCCCACTGTTCCCTTGTGGCAGATAATATATATGTTATCACTTGACACTATAATTTATTTTATATTTAGTACAGTACACCCTCTTATCCACACTGTTTCATCAATCGCGGTTTCAGTTACTAGCGGATTGATAATATTAAATAAAAAATCTAGAAATTACAAACTAATAAATTTGAATTCGTAAACTTCGCTCGCTTATGCCTGCCTGATACCATCAAGAATAATCCCCCTTGTCAACTGTTCCCTAAATCTCCCACTCGTACAGTTAGTCACGCTATATCGGAGCCTACTCTACTTTAATTAAACGTTATTTTATTAAGCGAATTATATTAATTAATCACCTCTAAGGCCCGGGCCAACAGCTACAAACACAGGCATAAAAATATGTGAATTAAACTAATAAAACAAATAAAAGCGGAATTTTCAAAATAATTTATATTTTATATCGTGCTTTTTATATTAAAAAATTACGTTTTGAGGCCTGTTTATGTCCGAATTTTGAGAAAAATGGCAAAATAAACATTCAAAAATTTTAATGATGTGCTATCCTGGACTTACACCTGTTACGATCCTAAGCTATAACACACGAAAGGCCGTCTGCCAAATAATAATAGACCATACTTATAAAGTATTTTTAACAATGAAGCGAGGCTCTAAGCTGTAGCTTATATTATCAGGCTATGTTATGACACTAGCAAAATCCATAAATCCTATTTAATTAGTCGTAGTTATTATAACGTGTTTAGTGGCTCTATATATATATTATAGATTCTATGTGACAAATTCTCATTTTTAAAATATTATATATTGTTATATAATTCCGGATGTAGCTATGCCTGTATGAAAGGATGCATTATTTAATGTATAAAAGTCCCTATCAATACCATTTGGAACCTGTCCAGGTACTGAAAATATAAATTTAATTTCTGTCCGAGATCCATTTTCATCCTTATTTTCCTTATTCATCATCCTTATCATTCGTATTTTATGTAACCAAAGAATACAACTCTATGTGGACCCATGATAATTATAGAGTACCCAAATAAATTTTGGCCATAGGCCCCATTCCTTGAGGGATCGGTTCGTAAAGTGTTTCCTTTCAACGCGTAATTGATAAAATTAAGTTTAGAACAATAATTTTGTTATGAATTTCTAATTAAACCGTAACATTTTAATTAGAAACTCCTCCTCACTAGTAACTTTTTGTTTTTCACTCGATAATCCACCACCAGGACTTTATGGCTTTAAGCTATAAAATATAAGATTCCGTTCCCCTGTCCTAAATAATAGTAAATTAAAAGGGAGAGGCTTTAAGTTGTTGTCATGTACTGAGGCTCTAAGGCCTTGCTTAGCTTATGTAACTTATTAACTAATCCAGCCAAGACCAGGTTTACATATCAGGGTCTCCAGTTATGAGTCCATAGCTTAGGACCTCTCTTTTTTACATGTATCAGTATGTGGTAGAGAGAAAAGGCTTGTTGTATGTTATAGGTTAGGGCCACGACTTATTCCAGACCCTAAAGATCCACGTGTTTCGAGTGACTGGCCTTGACTCCATGAGCTAAATTGTTGAGCAGTGAAATTACAGTTGTTCCTGTGACACCTTATGACTTATTCTTCCCTTACCATATTCCCTTAAATAGGGGGACGAACAATAATAAAACCCCTGAAAAATGGCCTCATCGGAGTAACATCCTGAACTCAAGCACACGTCTAAGAACTAAGATATTTTAGAATCTTGTAAAGAAGAAGGGGGGCGTTGCAAATTTGGCTTAACAAACTACCAACAAAAATACGTATTTTACTAATGAATCACATTTTTATTTCGCATAAAATATACCAGGAAATGGCTCATAAAGCGAATATTTTCAACATGGCAGATAGAAGAGTTAATCGTTTCGTAGTCACGAAAAGGGGAGGAAGGAAAATTAACCCACAACACGAGAATCCAACCGCAATTATTTTTACTTTACAGAGGTTCAAGGGCGAAGGAAAAACTTAAACGTTACTCCTTCTAGGAACTAATATTATTTTCAACGTTAGTTTGAAAGTCATACTTAAAAGATGTGACTCTGACACTACTAAAAATAGTCACCACTTTACTTATTTTTAAAGGTTTATAGGGGGCATTAATATGATAAATTAAGCATTGTCATATAGTAAATTGAAAGTCATCGTGGCATTAATATTAAAATATATTTTTGTAAAAGCTCTACATTTTGTTTTTGTTTATTATTATCTTCTACTGTTATTTATCAATTTTATTTTGGACATTTATCAAGAAAACTCCCCCTCTATAAACACAACCTAAATAAATACCTCGTGTTTGTTTTCATAAGGGATGGTCCTTCTTGCCTCTTTGGGGGCGTCATTTTTTAAAAAATTTATTTCTTTATTTTAAATTCGTAAATAAATAAATGTAAAATAGTTCTGGTGACTGGAAGGGTGATCCAAATGTCGGTTAGCCGAACCTTGTTCTAGCTACAGTTATGGATACGTAGCCTATTTATTTGTTCAGACTATAAAGAGAGTGCTCAGACAAGCGAGGGGAGAAAAGGGATCATCCCCCAAAGGAACCCTTCTGAGGGGGATTTCTTTGGGGTGATGTCTCATCTTCCCTCGTCAATAACAATAACAAGTACGAACTGTAAGCCAAGTTTAGAGTAATGCCTTCGAATAAGAAAGAAATTTAGTGTTTACAATGGTTAACTGACTTTTGAGTCGCCCTGTGTGTGCATGTGTGTATATACAGCTTATATAAAGACATTTGAGCTTCATCGACTTTCTAGAACAGGTTGCAGGTATCGCACATGGTCTCGTGCTTACAGGAGCTTTAAAGAGGATTAGGAGGCCCTAGCTTACTTAACGCTCGAACTTTGGCATATTGGAAAGGCCCTTTAACCTTTATATATGTATGAAGGTTAAAGGTTATATTTATATATTAAATTATATGTTTTAAAACAGTTGTTTATTTTAACAAATTTAACAGAAAAATTACTTGTAAAATCTCAGATTGTGAAATTTGTCTTGTATTTTTATTTATTTTTTTAATAAATACAGTGGTACCTCAGGATACGAAATTAATCCGTTCCGAAACTGAGATCGTATCATGAAAATGTCGTAAGGTGGATCATCTTTTCCCATACGATTACATGTAAAACCAAATAATTCGTTCCAACGCGAAAAACATACTCAAATTAAAGCCAAGTAATACATTAAAAAAATAACTGTAGTAAGAAAAACAAATGAAAAATGCGAACTAATGTAACGTCGTATGGTGAGTTTTTGTTCGTATCGTGGAGCAAAAATATGTTCGAATTTCATGTCGTATCCTGAAAATTTCGTATGCTGGGGCGTTCGTAACCTGAGGTACCACTGTAAATAAATTTCGATTTTTTTCATTTTATAGAAAACATGTTTTTCTTTTTGCGATTTTCGAGGTTTGTTTTAATATTTTATCTTTCTAGGTTATTGATAAAAATCTAAATTGTTTTCTAATCTATAGAAAATGGTTTTTTTTTCTATATTTTCGATTTTATAACGTTATTTGTATTATTTTATTATGTTTTTAGAGAAATGTAACGTTAGTAAAATTAATTTGTAATATACAGTAGAACCTGTGAACGACGGGCACTGACGAGAATATAGAAATTCGATGGTGGTCGTTGTTTGGAGGTTATTTTGTACGCATTTTATAAAAAAACATTCTTGAAAAAAGTGGCCGCCGTTTAGAGGTGGCCGTCGTTGCAGGTTCGTCTGTATTTCAGTTTTTATAAGCTAACGTTTGCCTTCTTTCTACAAAATATGACATTTTTACTAGTAATTACTAGGCCTATTTACAAGAAGGCTTATTTGGCCGGGCCCCAGACATACCGGGGGTCCAAATTTATATAAAAAACACGTCACGAAAATGGTACAGTGGGATTAAACGTGTTTTTTTTTTTTGTTCTGTTTTAGCGTCTTTCGGAGAGAGTATATTTATACGTAAACTAAACAAGTCTCATGCTTTTAAACAAGCATGAGGCCCTAAGTTAAACAAGCCACAACTTAGGGCCTCACGCATTTAGATTTATTATTGTTTAGTGAAGCGGAAGAGGCCACAACAGTTGTAACTCGAGCCTGGGTGGACTCCTTGTGAACGATCCGGGCCCTCTCCTAGGCCTTAATTAATACAGTAAAATAATATTTGAATTAAGTCTGACGCTGCTAGCTTATAAAAATAGGCCTAATCATTTAAAAATACGCTTCTTAAGCGTATTTAAGCACACTTTTGCTTTATTATACTAAAATTATTTGTAAAATTTCGTAATTTTAAACGAGATAACGCATGTATTTTTATGATTACGGTGATATTTTATTGCTTAATTTAACGATAAAAATAAAAAAATAAAAATAAAAAAAATACAAAGTGACCTCACCGACATTTTATACAAATAAAATAAAATTAAATTTCGAATGCCATTTTTATTATTTTTAACTTTGAAATTATCTGTTTTTCCCTCTCTTATCTCTCTACTTTTTTTTATTTCACTCCATTTAACATCGATAGCAACAATAGAATATTTTTCCTTTAAATGATTATTCAATAAATAGTTTTTCTAATTATAAACTTTATCAGATTTTTTAAAAATATTGATATTTATATAGAACTAAGTTAGATACCAGAGCTGGACTTACACTGTTGAACCCCTGTCACCTTTTCCTCTATTAAATATACTGTATTTAAAACTGTGAGCCTCTAATATATAATATATAACAAGCCCTTCCTCTCCATCAAATAATAATATAGCTTACTTAAAACTGTGCGGCCCTAAGATAACATATAGAGGCCTCTCCATAGATACTACACATCAAATCATATAGATCATGATTAGGATTGATCTTCCTCTTCAAATAATGATGCATGTAATCATGTGAGGCCCTAAGCTGCAGCTTGTTTATCTTATACGAAAATCCATTGAAAGTGGATAAATAAATGAGAAGTAAACTGAAAAGCGAAAGCACATCTTATGTAGCCTATGGGTACTGCTGCAGTAAGCTAAGGCTTTTATATTTTTTAGGGGCTTAATTATTTTATAGTCCCCCTCAGCTAGATATTACCATAAAAAAACATAAATGACCGTTTTACGGAGGTGTCCGCTGTTGAAAGGTTATTATTATTTTGTACGCATTTGAAAAATAAGCGTACCCGAAAAACCAAAAATGGCGACTACTGGAAGTTCGACTGTATTAAGTAAAGATTTAATTTCGCAATTGTTTAAGAGACAGAAATGGAAAGTAATAAAAGATTCTTTTAACATTGACCGGAGTCAATGTCAACCGGACGATGCAATCCATATAACAAGTTCGACGTACCAATAGCATTGTCTGACGCATCTTATCTTATCGTGACGTCATATCCAACTAACACAATGAGAAATCGTAAATCAAAAAACAAACATAAATAAAGTAATAACAGTCTAGTCGAACGGGAACTTGCACAATGTTTTAAATATGAGACGTCAGAAATAAACCTGCAAAATGGATCCCACACGCTTTTAACGCGTGTCGGGTTTTAAAAATTTAATTTATATTAATCGATTTCAATATTTATTTAATTTCCTTTCCGTTTGTATATGATAGTCGACCCTTCAAACAACGGCTAACTCTAAACGGAGGCCACATTTTCAGAAACTTTAACACCGTCCTTTTGTAGTTTCGTCAGTGTCCGTTGTTCGGAGGTTTGCTGTATTTATACGTGGTTTTTACGATTGTTTCCTATGTTTTTGGTAAATAAAATGAGCAATAAATGAGCAAATAAATAAAAGAAATGAATCCTGTTTTCGACATTTCCTCTGAAATTTTTTTCTCTTGTTTCTTTTTTTACTTGTTAGTTATCATTTCCTTCTAATTTTTCAAATGCACAATTTCGATTTACTTCACAATTTTGCATCATTATCAATCTTGCATCACACATTCTTTATGCTCATTGCATATTACTTTCCTTGCTGTTACATATAACAGAGGAAAAGTGTGACGAATCTTGGGGAAAGTCAAAAAATAACCCCCAAGATTTTTTATATTTATGGACTCAGGGCAGTGACGCATTAGCCTATGGGCAAAAAGGACAATTGCCTAGGGCCCTTACCAACAGGGTGCCTCGAACCAATCTTTTATAAGAAAGTATTTCCACCAAAAAGTTATTCAAACGTTTTGGAGGCCCCTGTATATGGGGCCCCTAATTTAAATTCGCCCAAACTCCATAAAGCTATAATTCACCACGGACTCGGGAATCTTAAAACGTCGAGAAATGCAAGAAAATTTGGCGTTTTTTCTGCATGTATAGATGTTTTTGTGTTGGTGGCACGATTTTGTTTACCCATTTTGAAGCTTAATAACTCCTGTACTTTTTGTCGAAAATTTCTGAAATTTTGCAGGGAGGTTTTGTATTAGGGTATTGTTTCAGTTAAATTTTGGTGGTCATAGGTCATAGGAAGTGGGGAGGAAGAGGGAGTGTCATATCTTGAGTTGGGTCGGACACAATAAAGATTATATTCGTCATTTGCATTTACAATTCTTTAAAAAATAAAACTCATCCCTACCTTCAAAATTAAGCCTTTTCTATTTTATAATAATAAAATAAAAAGTTTTTAAAATATCATAACAGATGGCGTCAGACACAGTTTTAACTCTTGCCTGGAAAGTTATGCAACTAATTACTGGTATTTTATTACTATTATTATTTACATTATTCACCTTACTTTCGCTGTTTTAACGCGCCATCATCATTAAAAATACATACAAAATATATGTTTTAAAGCTTAATATTTTACTTAAAACTTGGAAAATTATTATAAAATTTCACTTTTTCCAGCTTTAAGAATTCATTTTCAAGTAAAAATATTTTGTAACCGAATGCTAAATGTTCCTTCTAACCAAGAGTCAGATAAAATTCCATCGTACACAAACACAAAACTCAAACTTTGAACCCTGTGTGATGTAAACGTAGCAAAGTCCCTCCCTCCGCTTCGACAGTATGTAGGAGTATCAACGATAATAATAATTTATGAATGTTAGAGCGCGACCTAAACTCTGGTCCTAGTTATTTGAAGTATGCGATGAATCCTTAAATAAATCAGCGTGTTGATAGCTTTAAAAAAAATCATCATTGAAACAAGCTGAAGAAACGGGTAATTCGGATAATTGGATGTGGAAACTACAACAATTGTTTGCAACGAGGAAAAGAACTTTCCTGACCTTATTCAACCGAACTGAATGGATAAGAATAATTTCCTGTACTTTCAGTAATTACAAGAAAATAAAATGTTGCAAAATTTCCAAAAAATTGCAAAGAAAAATCGAAATAATCTTTGCTACTTTAATGCACTTAAATAATCGGAATTGGGGTTTGAGCTGTGAATTCGGCGGCTTATTTCTTTAATAACAATTAAATAAATTGTTATTTTTTTAATTGTAGTTAAATATCCTAATGAATTTCCCGAAATTTTATTGGTTAATCGGAGAAAAATTTCAAATTCGTGTAATTTTAAGTAACGTGAAACGTGAGTCTGAAGTACGAAATGTGATCAAGTGGCAATTTCTAAACGAAGAAATCGTTCTTATTTTTTGCTGAAATTTAATCATTGATATTCAGAAATATCCGTCAATACATTATCAGCTCAATATGCGATTTCAATTGTATATTTTATATTTAATGCGAAGAGAATTAAATTGCATCTCGTTATATGGAATTACATACAACACATGTCTGTAGTAGTCGTGTCCTCGACTAAACACGTATTGAATTAAACATTTTTTAAAAAACTCCTTCTGCATTGTGGGCACTGGAGAAGGACTTTTTCCATATCCATCATGGATTTAGCAAGGCCCACAATGGGGGAGGTCGATCCACCTCTTCGAGGCAAACCACCTATGAAAAATTCGTGGGATTTATCGACCGCCCAGATTCGAACTCAGGTCCTTCCAGAGCGATAGGCTGACACATTAATCGCTTTGGCTGTCTAGCATTATAGATTATTTTAAAACTACAGGCTGAGAGAGAGGCGAGATGAGGTCTGCACCTCAATTATACCATTTCTTTATTATTTTTCCACACAGAAGACTAACTTTTGGGGCCCTTCTATAAGCGGGCCTCACCAAATAGGTTAAATTAAATTAGAGCTAATCATTATTTAAAAAAATGTTTTAATTTACTGTATATCGTTTCCTCACATATAAACTAAATTTTGAGGCCCTTCTATGTTAAATGATGACGCTGAAGGCTCTTTTTTTTTTATCTAAGCTTGTTTGTATAGGCCTAAGCTGATATCATCAGAAAATATTAATTAATGGTATCATCTTTCTCAATTAAAAATTGAGGTGACTTAATTAATACTCTTTAATTCAATTTAATTTAAGTATACTACAGTCGACCCCCCTATAAGATCATTGATTTTTCCGTTTTATCTGAATTACATGTTGTACGAGTCACTTAGATTTTACAAATACGTGTGCCGGACTGTGAATGGCTCACATATTTGTAAAATCTAAGTGACTCGTACAACATGTAATTCAGATAAAACGGAAAAATCAATGATCTTATAGGGGGGTCGACTNCTTACGAAATATAATTTATGAAAGAATAAATTATTTCTTAGTAAAAGAATCTAAATTTAAACATGAAAATTTCTTTAATTTATTTATTTCTAAAGTCATTTTTATTTATTTATTTACTTTCAAGAATCCAAAGGAATAAGGTCTTGATTACTTTCCAAGAATTCAAAAAGGTAGCAAGAAATACGTTTATATCGTTTAAAATTTAATAAATTCGAATTAAATTTATTATAAATTATATTTTGCTTTATATAATTTACTTAAAAGTATTTTAGATTTAGCACAAACAAGCAAGGCCACACATAGATCCCGCTTGTTTCTGCTAAGTCCCATAGCCTGGGAGCCCTACAGAAAGTTAATTAAATTACTATATTAAAGTAAAGGAAGCAAAAGAAAAACACATTATAAAGGAGCCCCTACTTCTTCCGGGCCCAGGGAAATTTTCTCCCTTTGTTCCCCCCTCTGGGGCCCAGGAAATAAGTATAAAATCTGGGTAAACGGTTCGACGTGACAGAAAGACAAAATGAGTTCGGAAGAGTGGTCCTTAAAGTCAAGCTTGGTTAACAACGAAAAGTGAATCCTCAAAAACGATCATTGGTGACCTCGTAATATTCAGAGTGGATCTCTGTTGATTACAACAGAATACAGAAATTTTGTAAAATCGAGGGCACTTCTCGAAGGCCTCATCGTCTAAGTTTACTATTCAAACAATTGAAATTAAGAGATGTGCTTTTGAAAAAAATTAAGGATGTTTATACAATTACTTTGTTGAGAAAACAACTTAAAAGGATATAAATGAATAAAAATATTTTTTTAAACTGAATTTTTAAAAGAAATTTTCTATTGTAAACGTCTATAGAAAGTTTTTATTAAATGCATGAATTCAATTATAAATTTTCTCTCTAATGAAACATTGATTTAAGTTTGTTAACTTAAATTGTTTAAGTCACACCTAAACACATATACAACACAATACAGCATAATACACATAGCACAATAAAAGCACGACAGAACCTAGCATAATATATACATCAGAACACACATACACACACACACACACAAAAAAAAACCTATCGCAGCATAACGTAAAAATACAAGATAACACAGCACAACATACACAATACAACAGCATAATGTACACAACACAAGAAAAAACATATCACAGCAGACACAATATAATATATATACAGACATGTATAAATTGCACTTACGATATTGACATTCGTATGTACAGTAGTTGTAAAATTGCGTGTATACAACTAATTTACTTCTAACAAAATCCTAATTTTCCTTTTAAATAAATTTTACAATTTCTAAATTAATTCCTTGCACTTAAACGAGCAAAAAGACATAAAATTTAAAAATAAAATTCGTTTTGAAATGCAATTTCTTATAAACTCTGCACGGTTTTTTCAGTTTATCGCCGTTTTTTTAATAAAAAAATTGGATTGGAGTTATAAAGCGTGGAATATGTTTATATTTTGGGTTTACAAAGTGTTGAATGAGGCCCCTGGATGCTTTAAACCGGTCTTCACTTTGCACGCTCGACTAATCAAAAGTTTAGGCTCTGCAGAGTTAATGAATCGATTTTGTGATTTCAGAAGGTCAAAGAGCATGGAAGAACAATGAATAAATATAAGTAATGAAAATTGTTTAGTTGAATGGGCATCCAAATAATATGACATAATCAACATGTAATCAATCAAACGGCTCGAATTCGATCCCGTTTGGGCCTCTAATCCTAGTTTTTTTATGATTTGTCCCCATAAAACTTGATAGATAGATGGTTTTTAGTAAGAAATGTCTATTTTTTACGTAATTTTTAACTCAAAATAAACAAATTTTAAAGAAAATGAGCTCTTAAGGTGCCGACTCTTGATTTAGAACAACTTACAAAACTTTTTTACTTAATTTAAGAAGAATTTATGAAGTTCAAAAGCTAGGTTTTCTGTAATCGAACCCACTTTTGTATCCTCCTCCAGAAGGTGTTCAAATCGTTCCTTTCATTGTTACGTCACCGGAGAAAGTACAGTTAACATAAAATGTCACGCATTATAATAAATAATAATAATTATTATTAAATATTTATTATTAAATTTTAAAAATAAAAATATACAATACACGAATATTTATTTATAAAATTAATTAGTGATAATACCTTAAAAATAAACAAGAGATAAAGAGAAGAGTGCTGAAAATTGCCACTAGAGGCGCTAGTAGGTTTAAAAGGTAAAAAAAGAAAGGCAGGTGGTCGAACGCGTACAGTCGGCAGTGCATATTCTAGCGTGGAGAAGGTGGGATGTTAGAGGCGGCGATATTCGTTTATTATTCAGCATGAATTCTGCTAAAGAGATTGATAGAAGGCGACAGGCGGCGATGAAACAGATAGAAGATGCTAAAGATGAAAATTATTTCAAGAAAGTTCGGGTGAGTACGAGCCGGTGGCAAAGTGATTGTCCGGTATTACCCGTGTTAAAATCAATACTTTTAGCTTTTGTTATTGTTCGCGTAGTGTTTTAGCTCCGTTATTTCAACGCGTTGTTTTGTTCGCGTTAATTGTAAACAAGGGAATTAACACTGCGTTCTGTTGAAATTAACAACTTTGCGTCGAATTTGTTCGTTTGTAACCGTATAAATTAGTATTAAAGCGAGCTAAACAGTAAAAGTAAACGACAGTTGTAGATGGTTCCGGGTGGTCGCTTCTCACTACATTACAGAGTTGTTATTTTCTTTTTTATTTTCTCTTATAAATCTAACATTTGAATATGGATTATCGGAGGAGTGGCCATTTTTCGGGTGTCGCCGAAGTGTCTCTCTTAGCGGGGTATGGGGCCAAATAAGGGGAAAATTTCACAGATAACACCTATTTCGACACGGACCAAGATTGCAGAAGTGTCATTTACGTACGACTCGTGATGAATAGTTTCGTTATTATTACGAAAATTATTAATTGTTCGAAAATCAATCTAGCGATGGGCGCACCCCGCGAAACGTCCTCCAATATTTTACAGATGGAAAGATGCCCAGATACCGCGCATATTTACTTATCATCGGCACCCCGCTCATAGTCGCAGGTGTAAAAATGACGTTGAGGCGAAGGAAGTAACGTCATCCCGGGAAGCTACGTTAGTAATTCGGACGGCACGCGGCATGACGTCGACGCGAAGATTTAACAGCGTAGGAGTTGGGTGTAGACTATTGTTTAATTTTTATCGATTGTTAAGTACGTAACAGAGAATTAAATTGTTCCTGGAAATGCGTAATCTGTAGTTTAATCGGATATTTTTCATCTAAATAATTTTTCTGTGGCGTGTTTACTATTTAGAATATTTATAAATGGATGCGGTTGATTTTGTTTTTTAAAAATAACTTTAAAATATAATAAATCATCGTCATCAGATTAATTCCTGAAATTCCTACGGCATAAACATTTAAAATCGTTAAAACAGCGTTATTGGTTAATTTTAAATATTTAAAATTTTAAACGAGACGTCACGTGAATTTTATTAAGACGTCGAACTTCGAAAATTTACCATGCTGTATCGATATTAAATTTTCTATAAAAGTATGTCGTCTACTTTTATAAAATTGCCACGCATCAGCAGTCAATTTAAATATTTAAAATTTTAAAAACGAATTTATGTCATAGATAATTGCTGATTTAGTGACATCCATCAGCTTTTGATTTTGTTCACGTCACGATTCGAGATTATTTTGCTAGTGACGTCACGAGTAAATGTCGTCTGCTTATCTAATACTCTTACATCATTGGTCAGTTTAAGTATTTAAAATTTAAAATGACGATTTATCCTGACGGAGCGTTTTAAAATGAAATTTAAAAAATGCGAAATTTGATACTATTAGAAGGGAAATTATGGCTGGAATATGTATTATAAAATGAATTTTATTATAAATAAGGGAGGAGTAGGTCGAACGCTATCGGTTTACTTATATTTTCTTATCGTAAATCGTATTATTTCTAACATATGGAGTTGGTTTGAAAACATTATTAATCATATTTTTAGACGGTCGGAACTACGTGGCCGGCCATGCTTGACTAACGGGAAGAACTAATGGTATTTTGTAATTGGGAAAACAAATTTTCCATAATTGCTAATTAAATCCCTTTAAATGACGATCGGCACGATTTGAGTTAAATCGCAAATTTTACTCTAATTAACACGAAACTATTTAAATTGATTTGTTGGAGCGCCGCCATATTTAGTAATCGATTGTCGAGAGGGAAAGGATAGAAAAAAACAAGGGTAAACGGAACCGGTCCTCTGTAGTTGTCTTTTTTTTCTTTTTTTAGTTGAGTTACGCGCCATCAGGACGGGGTTAGGAGAAACAAACTTTTCCAAAATAAGTACGATGGCGATAAGGTAGAGTAATCATTGTTTACAGGTTAAATACTTTGTTTCGTTATGTCTGTTTAATAAACTCGATGGAATTTTTCGTATGCAATGTTTCGAAACACTATTAAAATATTCTTAGAATGCGAATTGATATTTTATTTGGTAAGAGGGTCAATAGATAAGCTTATATTTATCTAAGGTAAATTTTAAAATTCCCGTTTACTACGGGAATGAATTTTAATGTAGATTCTTAGAACAACCAAAAGGGTATTGAAATACCCAAATGTCTAGACCTAATACCCAAAAAGTGGCGCGTTATCCTGTGGACGAAATGGGCGATTGCCTGGGGTCCCCGTTAACAGGGACTCCAACCAATCTTTTAAAAGAAAATATTTTCCCCAAAAATTCCCTGAAGTAAAATGTCTGAAGTCAACATTCTACGTGGGGGACCCGTAATTCAAATTTACCTTGTCCCAATGAAACTATAACGTGCCACCCTTGTTGGTTGGATTTGGGGTGTATTGTACAAATTTTAAACTGAAGACAATTGCATTTTGCAATGGTTTATATCAGTGGTGCCCGAAATTTTTGATTTTCGGGCCAAATTAAATGTGTTAAATTTGTTCGCGGACAGATTTTGGCCCGGGAGGTCGTAGTTTTTGGCATCCCTGGTCTATACAATTGATTTGTTTCACGTTTCGATAGGAAATTCAGGAAATATCCTTGTTACAGTTGAAATATACCTATTTGCATAAAGTGTAAATTATTTTCCATTAGTGCGTACGTTTGTTTGTGTGTAGAATGGCTCATCTAAAAAACAGCCGAACCAAATTTCCTTCCTGGAAGTCATTTTTAATGGCGAGTCTGAATTTTCGAAGTTAGCAAAGAACTTTCAACTTAATTCTGACTTCTCATTCTCTACACACTAAAAAAATTGATTCTGAATTTTCTGAATGTCATAAATACATGAATTATACCAATTTTTAAATGTATTGTTTAGGAGGAAACATCCTGTATCTCCTATCTACAATCTTGTTTAGTATATACATTATTAATTTATAAATATAATGCACGAATATCGCATATATCGACCTATTTACATCTCCAGAATGGAATTTAAAACACGTCGTTTCATTCTATATTGACTTTACATTTCATAAAAGATTTAATAACTGGCATTTACTAAACATCATGTGCAGCAGTTTCGATTAGTTTAAGCAATAGAAGCCAAAGAGGAAGTTTTTGTGAAAGTTATATAACACGAAATTCTTCGGTTAAGGAAGTATTGTCTTAAGGATTAACAATGGAATATTTGCTAAACCTGGTACTGTAAGTATCCCGAAAGGAAACGAAATAATACGAATTCCTTATCGAAATAACGATAAGAAGGTTCCTGAAATATAAAATTATATCTGATTTTTTTTTCAGTATTTTCAGACATGTCAACTATTGTTTCAACTGTGACGTAAGCTTTCCTGTATCTTTTTGAATTATGTATTCGAAGTCATGCGTTATTTGCTACGAAAAATCACATTTTCCTGATATATTAGGGCATATTTTGGTGCTTAAATTTCGAAATTATCAGCTAAAGCAGGATTTACCAATGAAAGTTTGAAGGGGGTCGATAAAACTTGTAAAATTCTTAACATTTTATATTTGTAATCTTTTGCTCTCAAATAGGAAGATGCCTTTTAAAAATTCTGTAGGATGCTATTGCATGTATATTTAAAAATATTTAAAGTCGATGAAAAAAACATTTCTTAAGAGGATCCATACATGAAAGGTTGTGAACCAGTGTGAAGCATCAAAAAAAAATTAAATATGGACATAATGTAGTCCAGAGGTAGGAATCTGCTACCTGTTGTGGCTTTTATGAAATATAAAATGGCATAAGGTTAATTTTCTGTCATGTATTTTGAGTAATGAAAGTATTATTTCTGTTTTGTAAAGGCAGCTTTGTAAATATGATGATTTTTCTTTTGGTGCATGTACAGTGCATTGAATGTACACTTATACAACCTGCAAACAATATACGGCCTTGAAACCTCTCAGAAGTGGATTTGGTCATCTTGTGAAAAAATATAGGCTACGTCACAGACGAGGAACCCGCCTTACAACTTTTTGGTGGTAACAGATTTGAAAATAACAATGTTAAAATGTAAAATTGCTGATTTTTAAAGCGTAACTACGAATGCCATCTCTATGTAATTATGTATATGTATCATTAACAGGATAAATTTAACCGATTCATTATTTAAAGCAATGAAATTCTATACGTATGCGCAATTTAATTTAATGGAACTAGGAAAAATTAATTACCATCTCAGTTTACTTGCATCATATTTCATCAGACTTTATTAACTCTCATCCATTGTAAACAAAGCAAAAACTTCCATCTTAGAGGAACTGGAAGGGGTTTCACACGATGGGTAATGTTTTCGAATGGGTTTTCACACGTGTTTTCAAATGGGAATTTGAGTTAATATCTGGAATCGTCAAAAAGTGGCGTATATGGCCTCAATTTTTGACAAATTTGGGCGGGTCCGAACCGCAGTAAGCGAGGTCATTAAGGGTCAGATCCACCCAAGAGACTGATGGGAAAATATTCTTGTTCCTAGTATCTAATGAAAAATCGTTAGGATAGAGATCCGGGTTGATCCTAAAGGGGTAATTACTTATCCTTTAGGATCAATCCGGATCTCGATTATTTTAATTATTGCGAGAGTAAACCCTTCACTCTTCGAACTTGAACTCTCTCCATTCAAACATGCCAATATCGGGGCGTAACCGATTATTTAATCTTAAATACAAAAATATAATCGAAGATAAGATTGCTTAATTATAAAAATCGAAATTGTTTTCTATAAGCCAAAAGTAATTTGGAAGAGCGCGAGATTTTTTGTTTTCAATTTTTTTCTTTGAAGATTGACCAAGTGTTCATGGAAGTTAAATGTACGTGGAAATTTAGAAAATGGAAATTATATTTATTTTTGTAAACATTTTCAGATTTAAAGTACAAATATTTTATTGATACAGTATATAAAAAAACAAGTACAAACAGAACAAAGTCTGTCAGAGACGCTATGAATTTGCCACTTGCAAGTATGACAAAACAAAAAAATATCTTAATTTAACTCTGCAATATATATAAATATTTACATTTTTTTAGCGTTTACACAAGCTCACTACAAAGTACATACGGATGTTAACAACTACTTTGTACAAATGATACCTTTTTAAATCCACGATTGGAATAACAAACCAGAAAAATTAGTTATCGAGACTCGAATTTTACAGGAAGAAAATGGTAAAAATTTAAATTAAGAAAAAACTGTTTAGGAAATATAAATAGACGTAGTTTAGAATCGAATGGAAATATGAATGAAAAATAGAAAAAAAAAATTAGTGGTTATTAGTCTCGAACGTGTGTGGGTCTAGTTATAAGAGCAAAAAAGTAAGCTGTTAAATGATAAAAAAAAATCTAGTTTGTAAGAGCATTAATCGTATCCAGTCTTACATGATAAAATAAGAGGACATATCCGGGGAAAAGAGGACGCAAGATAACCCTCAGTTACCCAATTGGCATATTACTCGTATATAGCCTACCTGTGTGACACCCGTACACATATTATATACCTATATACAATAGACTTGCACAGCATTTTAAGAGAGTATATAAAGGGAAGAGAAGACATTAAAATTTATCCATATGTGTAAATTTTGCTATTTTTTTCTATTTTCAACAAATATTGCATAATGTAAAGGTGCATTTGTTTTTATGAAAATAATGCACACTTTTACGTAAGCTTGACGTCATTTCTTTATTTTTTTTATAATGGGGAAGCGTATAGTGACGTCAAATTGACGTAATAGTGTGCATTATTCTCGTAAAACCAAGGCGTCTTACAATGTAGTTTATATTTGAATAAAAAAAATTTAATTATGATCAAACTTTTTTCGATGAGTGTTACATTTTGAAGACATGCCAAAAAAAAAATTCAAGAACTGAAATTGCTACAATTTTATTATAGACGGAAACAGAGAACGTAAGTTTCAGAAAACAAAGTACTGTGAGTTTCTACTTTTTATACACAGAAAATTTTGCCAATTCTAGCCAATAGCAAGTCTCGCGACGTTCACAGTAGCCACGTGATTCACATTCGAAAAATGGCGGATTTTCTGCTATCACGTGTAAGAACTAGATGCTCAGAGGTGTGGCATGATTTACAACAATCCCGAAACTTATGTTTTTTTTAACAAAAAGCATTTATTCTGATAAAAAAGCAGCTCTATATTCATTTCCGATATTAATATCATAAATTTAAAATCCTTTTCCCGTATATTATATCGAGTTCATAGCATGACTTCTCACGTAGGAGGGAGCAAATATCCCCCCTCTGTGTTTATAAAGTCCAAATTTTTAATGTAAGTTCATGGATTGAAGGGTCATCAAATTAGGGTATTGGTTTCTTTTATAAATCTCTTACGTCATAATTTCAGTTTACGTTGTACGTTGTTGCCTCAAAAACAGAACATTTCTTTCCTCCCTGCAACGATTTTATATACAGTACGTTTGTACTTAGACTCGAATGACTTGTCTACTCCATGATTATTATTATTAGGTTCACAACTGCTAACTCGTATAGACTATAATTATTGAATATTATTTTTCTGATTACTTTTCAGTAATAAATTTCTCTCGTTACTAATTTAAGGATACATTTTTATGAACGTTCCTAGTATTGACTTTATAGAAATTTCAATGGATAAATATTATGAAGATATAAAAACAAATTCTGTACATTTTTTTTTCTCCGTTTGTCTGACCTTTTTTAAACTTTAAATCTGCAGTTTTTATTGTGGATATTAATCGTAAAATTAGTATTAAATCACATTCTATTTGTTGCTTCCAACGCTTACATAAACGCTTAACTATGAAAGCTGAAGTTTTTGTCGATTCGTGTGTTTCTGTCCTCTAAATTTCGCAGAAAACATTCTCTAATTAGCAAAACTTTTGAGTAATTTTACAATTTTATATAATTGATGGCAACTCTAACCAAATTTTCTGTTTTATACGTCTACTTATACGGACATTCGGATTAATTAATAATCGACAATATCAATTCGTAAGACGAAACACCGTAAACTAGACGAAGGTTAACTCTGTATAAATAGGGCATGGATGTCTATTACAAATGTATTTCTATTAACAAATGGATATTTGTTACATAAATTGAAACAGGTGAGGCAAATTGGGTAAAGGTAGAGACTTTATAATGAAAATATGCGGGATATTTAATCCAGATTTATTGGAGTATGCATGATTGTTTTGCCTTATTTAGGTCATGTTTCTCATCGCTCTAGATTATGTGAGGAGGAATATTTTCTGCTTTATTGGATGTGGATAGAAGTAGGATATTTCGTAAAATTCACTTTTTTGTAAAGGAAAAGTGTTTTAATTTATTAATTAAAGACAATCAGGGAGGCAGACAAGCAGGAAGATTCAGACACAGGAAGAAAATAATAGAAAGCGCAAGCAGAGGAAGACAAGTAGGAAGGTGCAGGTAGACAAAATGCAAAGGAAAACAAGCAAGCAGCACAGACAGACAAGGAGAAAACAACTAAACAATTGTGTTTAGTTTAATTTTAATCATTTTTTGTTTAGAGGGAACTTAATGACAAAAATGCATAATTTTTAATAATTTTCTGATTTTTAAAAAAATTTAATCCCTAAATATTAGACCCCTTTTTATTTAAAAAATACTATACTTTCAATATCAACCAGTATAGAATATCTGTATAATTATATATTAATTAATATTTCATTTAATGAATAAATTTGCTGAGTCTAGAAATATTGTAAGTGAAAATGTACAATAAAACATCCCACGAGATTTCTTAAATTATTTTTGAAGAAGTGAAGACAAATGCTTGATGTATCACAAGGGAATTTGTAACAGGTGAAGCGTAGATGGATTATCTAACGAATGAAGTGCTGTCAACTAGGATTTATAAGCTTCTATGTAACATTAAAGAATGATTTAACGATTCATGACATTCCTCATAACGAAATCCTAAGATAGGATCAGTATCTATACATAAATTTACTGTTAAATGGAGGAACGAAGCTTACAAATCGCTGTATCATCTTACGTCTTATCTAAACTTTATTATTATTTTTATTGAATGTCATCCATAAAAATCCTGTTATTTGAAATTGTCATTCTTTTCACGAAGCAACTTCTTGCCAAATCATCATCGATAGGCTCCAACGTTAAAAAAATTGGTAAATTTATCAATATAAAATGAATTCGGATGTAAATCTTCGATCGTTCTACATAAATCTTGCGTAATTAAATGTCTGTGAAGTTACCGGTGATACGATCTTCCTGATGATGATGATGATGCGTCATGAATGATGATTAGCTCCGATTTTGAGTGTTCGTGCATTCTGATTTTGAACTTTAAGTATAGATTTGTATTTACGTAAATTCCATGTTTTGGGAGTTATTTAAAATCAAAAACAAGTCTATAAGATTGTTCATGCGATTTTTATACTTCTTGTGCCGTTGGTTAGTGTTACTTCATCGAATTGATATGTAAAATATCAAGTTATGTGCAAAATAACCGAGTCGATTACAGCATTTCGACAGAAAATAGTTTTGAAATGCTCCAATATAATTTTGATCCGTTTCAAAGATAATGTTCGAGTGTTTACGAATCATTTTCTATTAAAATCATAATTTTAAAATGTTGATATTTGTTTCCAGTAAAATCCAAAATTAAAAATGTTTTCTCCCTTTTTTGTGTGTAAAAGATGTACAGGGTGGTCCAAAAGTCACTTAACAGTAGCATCGAATGAATTTTGAATCGCGCCTACAAATTATCGAACTAATAATTTGCATTTTGAACAATTCTTAAAGTATTTTGAATGAGACAGCAATTTAATCCCTACAACAGTTAACTAATTAATGGGCCACCCTTCGTGTTTTTCATTGCTAGAATCTACCAGATTCTAATTATGTAAGAGACTTATTTTTATCTAGAATTTATTGTTTAAAAAATCTATTTACATAAATGCAATTAAATCCAGTGACTTTTAAAACATGCTAATTACCGCTTTTTACTCATGCGAAAAATAATAATAATAAGCAATAATAATGCATAATATAGGGGGAAAACTGTTTAAATATTTATTCAAGCAATGTAATATATAATCTCTAGTGTTAAATTAATTTTTTATATTTTGTTCCAGAAACATGGAACAATCCAACATTTCAACAAGTTCTCTTTATGCGTGTCGTATATTAAACTAGTTAATAGTTTATTCAGTTTAAATACAATAAAAAAAAACCAAATGCCAGAAAAATTTCTGGATAAATTTTAATTCTATAAACAATTTCCGTCTCGTGTTCCATAAATCGTTTATTATTATTTATCATCCTTTCATCCGGATGTATAAGATTCCTCTGATCCATTTTTCTATAACAATCAATGGAATTTTAAGTAGAGAACAATTTAGAATAATAATTAATGGGCTAAAAAATTGGGGCATAATAATTATTCATATTCTATTTAATTATTCAACTCTACCTGATTTTATTTTTCTACGATTTTTACAAGGTTATACACGAAAATATGCTGAAAATGACGTTAACAGATCGCAATCCTCAAGTTTGATATCATAGTCCATTACTGTGTTTCTCAATTGTTTTTTACTTGGCGACCTTTTATACCGGAAGGCCTTGTCATTACACAGGAATTCGATTTTTTAATCCAACTATTGGCGATCTACAGGCTGAGAAATAATCATAAGAATACCACAAACATCATGGTTTGATGTAAATTAATTCACTTATAATAAATTCCTTATTGAATCAATAGGTATTATAAATTAACTTAATCTGTCTTAAAGACTGTTAAATAGTATTTTTGATATTGTGGTTACTATTGACCTTGATTTTACGCACTTCGATATAACGGATTTCAGAAACAACAGGCTAAATTCGCTTGTTCTAAGGCTTCTGTTGGAGTGAAAATACGGTATTTGAGAATATCAGACTGTGACTTGTTAGTGCAAGGAATGTCCGCTAGACGGAGCATCGATTGCTATTGTTTACGTACTGTCCTACACCTGTTTAGTGATGTGGTGTCTGTTTACTTTGTATTTATTGTATTCACCTGGTGATTGTCTCGTGTCTCAAAGTTCGTTTGTAGCTGACCTTGACAACTTCGGATACGACGGACGAACGGAATTACGGGGCCATTTCTTTCCGTATTAATTCGTTATATCGAGGGTTAGAGATATATTATAGTAGACAAGCCTTCTTGGTTTAATTTTTGACAATTAAAACCAATCGCAATCGCGAGCAGCAAATGAATTTGGTACTCGCGATTGCGATTAGTTTCTTGGATTTTATTTGATGCATTTCATTAATTTTTTTTAAATATTCTATTGTTAAACGATGCGATAATTAACGAAGAAACTGTTTTCAGTTTTTATCTAATTATTTTTCGCAAGAAAATTCTGTCGCAGTTGCAAGACGCGATAGCAGAGATCAGTGTGAATCGATCTGTTTTCTCATTGAAATATTCGATTTTTCTATCAAAATCAACTTTAGCCAGGATTTTGGCCAAATCTTGGGCAGAAAGTGCTTATAAACAATTTATGAATTTATTTGGATATTCTCTCTCGAAGTTTCCTTATTAAGAATCACAATAGATTCATGAATCTCTATACATGATATTTATATGATATATTTATATATACATGATATTTATATAACTTACACGTGTACACATTTTGATATAAATTATTTAAATGGTGATTAACTTGTATTTTTAATGTGAAAAGACATAAACAATGCATTTAAATTAGCTTATAACATGCAAGTAAGGGCATTGTTTCGAAACGGCGTGTAGCGTAAAATAATGGTGGAAAATTATTTTAAAAAAACGTGTTAGTGATTAACGTGCATGGCCCGAGTTTTTACGCTTTTTTGGTTTTTACATAATTTCTCATTGTGCCATTGTCGAATGGCTTTAAGCTCTATCAGTCGTCTTTGATGAAGTTTAGTTTTTCGATCTTCTAATCTCCATTTTAATCTCCTTCATGGCCATCTCTTAAGTCAAGAATGCTAAAATATTTACTTGGGATAAGATTAGCAAGATTATTTTGAATTGTTGGACCTCGGCTTGTTTGTGATTTGCAGAAATACAAGTTACTTATGTGATTATGCGTGTTGCACTCGAATATTTTAAAATATTCTTCGTTTCTGTTCAGCTTAATGCTCTAAAATGATTTCCTTTATTTCTAAAGTGTTGGATGCCACGAGGAATCCAGAATCGAGTTCGATCCGGGTATTTTTTCTATTGGTATTATCCCATAAGAGCTCTTCGTCCTTTAATTTCAATTGGCCCATTGCTATCAGCGGCGTGTTAACCTATGGCAAACAGGGCAATTGCCTGGGGCGCCCACCAACAGGAAGCCCCAAACCAATCTTTGTAAGAGAATATTCCCTAATTCAAATTCACCTGAGCCCAACAAAGCTATAACGCGCCACTGAATCAATACAGCCCACTGTACGAGTATAATAGATTCGTCTTTTCATAATTTTGAATTGTCCATTGTACAGCTCTTAAGGCAATGGGCTAGTTTAATCATTATGGGCGTAATTGAGAGTGGTATATATAGCCCATAATATGCTGATACTTCGCATTACTCAATCCTCCTTAAATTAAAACTGAAATATTTTATCTGAATTTATCTCCCAATTATTTCAATATTTAGTTTATCAATATTGACTAGTTTGGTTTATTTTCGGTACTTGTAAATAAGTAAATAATCAGAATTAAATTATATTTAAACTGATAACGTAAAATTCAAGATAAGTTGTAGAGATATTTCATAAAAGTAATTGTTTGGATATTATGAAATTTTTTTGTCAATAAATAACGCGGAATGAAAGGAAACGATCAAGGATATCGGAAATTCTTTTCAACAAAAATCAGTTTTTTCCTTTTTTCATATTCAGTTGTAATTTTACTAATGTTTTGGTCATTAAAATAAGTTCTATTTAGTTTCGTTTGTAAATTTCTGAGGTTTGAGTTTCGACGCTGAGGAATTATCAAATTTGTACTAGATATCAGTAAGGAAGGAAGTAAATATCAACTTCCTTAGGAATATTTTAGCCTTTTGTCATTAGGACCCGAATTTCCGAAGGAGTTTTCCCTCATTTCCCATCAGGAATTTCAATCCTAATGAGAGAATTATTTATTCCTATGAAGTTTTCATCATTTCCATCTCTTCAGGAATAAATAAATCCCTCATTAGGACCCGAACTCCTTATAGGAAATGAGGGAAACTCTTGCTTCTCCTTATCAGGAATTTGGATTTTAATGCCGGAATTATTGTTTTTCACGCCAAAAGCTGAGGTATTGAAATATTTTCACTTTAATATCCGTTTCACATGTTTAAATTCCTGTGTTTTCCTTTTTTAATGCAATACTCATAACTTCATTAATCTAGTTCTATATTAATCTAGTCAATGTTGAGGTAGGTATACAATACTTATTTTCCAAGTGTTCAACGTTTGTAATGGATACTTTACTTCTAATGTTAACATCTCGTGTGTATTCTTAGTAATTCAATTTTAAAAACAGGAATTTTTTCAGAAAATAATGAGATCCGCGAAGAGATTAAATTTCTTACCGAGAAATTAATGATAATATACAGTACACACCCGTAATGAACCATTCAATAGGTTGTGTGTGGCTTAAATACTTTTAAATTAGTTCCGAATACTTTCCTTAAACTATTTTTAAAGTTGTTTGTGCAAAAATACAGACCGTATTTATTAAAGCTCATATCTTATAGATACTAATTAATGTTATGACAAAGCGACACCTGGGCGATATGCCTCCCGGGAGAACTTTCTATGGGAGACACTCCTTATTACGTAATAATTGGAATTGCGTTACTGATTCTGATAAATTAATGAGCCTTAAAGTAAAATTATATCCCATTTTTAATGATTATTTAACCAGGTGCTTTCGGCCCCTTGAGGGATTCAGTTGATTTATCGAACACCCTTGGGGGTCGATAAATCGCTAGGAGTAATTTAGGGTTCGGCGGACAAATTTACTTCATATTTAAACATATTAATTAATATTGTGTTATATATTTTTATATTGAATATTAATAAAAATAATCAAAAAAGGACAAATAAATAATTCGTTTTTCTACCGTTATAGAAAATAGCCAGCGAATTATATCTAGTTTTGGAGAAGGATCAGCAAAAAATGTCAGGAATCCATTAATTAAACGGTGCTGGACAGTAATTTGATTGTTTGTCTTACATTAAATTTACTTTTATGAAACGTGATTTTTATATGATTTCTAAGGTAATTTTTTTACACTACTGTTACTTAAAATTATATCCAAGTAGATTTTTAGCTTGAATTCGATTTAATTGTTGTTAAAGATGAATTTGGCTTCAAAGTGGCAACCGTAATGGAAGAATTTTACCGTAATGTTCCCTCTTTAATAATTTGGAACACTTCGAATTCTCATTCGTAATTTTTCTGACCTTATGACCTAAGTTAAACTTCAGTCAAAATCGTAGCTAGGAAGGCAAAATAGTAGCGTAGTGCCATCTTTATTTCCGACATTTTCTAGAGATGCGGAACGTTTTAGGAGCACCGGGATGACATTCATCCGCTTCCTTTTATCCCTGGGAGAGCGTAACCCCAATGAATGTGCGTTAACTTTCTCATATGACCCGGGTTTCGTTCGTTTCCGCCCAAATCTAGCGGAGGCGGCCATTAACCGGATTATCGAACCGCGCAGAAATTTTTCCGACTGTCGCGTCGCTCGACTGGTTCTCGTTTCTCTCCGAGACGACTTCCACTCGATTTTAGTCGGTCAGTCGGTCGACGAGAACCGTTATGTGGGCTCCTTCAGTTTTCCTCCCCAGTCCGGACGGACAATCGGTGAGTTTCCTTCCGGTTAGCGTGGCGAGATCCGGAAGTCGGCTATTTAATCCGTTCCCTAACGAGCGAAGATCTCCTTCCTCTTCCTCATCTCTCGCGATAGCGACGGGGACGTGCGCGACTGGTACGGAACGCCTACGTGGCTGGTATAATTGGATGGAAAAAGTTTCTCGTTTCTTCTTAATCCAATTATTTTAAGTCTTTAGCGCCGATTTGGCTTAAATTCTTCGTCATTCGTCGGTCTTCTATTAATAATCTTCGCGTTGTTTTTTCTTGCTATTTTAAAATCGAATTTAACGTTGATGTATCGTGCGACATCCATCTTTTGACGACACGACGTCGAGCGATGATTAAATCCCTATTAAAGATGGCGGATGAGTGCGATAAGTGATAATTTGTCTTCCGAAAATACCGTTTCTCGCCAGAGAAAAATATTTTTCTCTGGCGATAAACTCGAGATTCCGACCTAATTCCCGACCAAGATTATCGGAAAACACGTAATCGGCTTCGAGTGTGGGGAAAAGTTTGAATCGGGTCGGGTGATTGACACGGGATCTGGTTCTTCGTTTCACGTTTCCGCGACGTATTCGGAATTTCTGTACGCGAAAGAGACCGATATGTTTACTTTCGAACAAAATCTCGCATATCTACCCCCTCCCGAAAGAATGGCCAATTCTTTATAGGAAAGACCACCTCGACGCGATGGATCTGCTTTCTAACAAGTTTCGGATTACCTTCTGTCAGGGACCTGTCTCTGGAGGGGTCTTCTAGGAATCTCTGCACACGGCTGCCGGTCTCCCGGTGTTAAGTATTAATTTCCTTTACCGGCGGCTAATCTGCTTTGTTTAACCCCTATATAGGTCGGCGTTACAAGAATCGGGTCAGGTTAGTGTAACGAAAGCTCTTCCGAATTGCGCTCTTCATTCGAATCTTTTTCATGAATGTGATGCTCACCCCCGCAAACAAGCTCGAATATGCACCATATTCTTTGTTCTATTAAAATTTGTATCTTCGCTATTGAGAAATCCTGTATTAATTAATATAACGCAGATGCTCCACTTTTCAAAATACCGTCGAATGGAAGATAGATACGAATCTAATCTTTTAACCCTAAGATAATTGTATGCTTCGTGTAATAACAAAAATTTGGTTGGTAAATATACACTCGGAACGGGCTCGAAACGTTGTCTAGAGCTTTTAAAAATAGAAAAGGTTATAAATAACCGCGGTAGACGAGTTGCAAGTTCTGTAGTTAATCATCATTATTATTCTCCATAAAAAAAAACCCGACTTCTTATAAATCAAAAGTAGGGATCGGATCTAATCTCGAATTCGAGTAGTTAATAAAACGAGATCGATAAAGGTGTATATGAAATTAAATATTTAATTTAGAACTTTAGCCCGAAGGCGATCGCTAGATAAACAATTCGCGATAAAACGCTCCAAGAATTTATTTCGATTGCCACGAAAATTTTATATTATTCCAGACAATCGAGATTTTAATCGCGTGAATCGAATTTTGCTACATTTTAAAGGTAACAGCATATCATCATTTATGGAACTTGAGACCATGCAACTTTTATGCGACAGCAACTTGTTGGTCGAAAGAATTTCAATTTTTAGAAGCGATAAAATTATTGCTTAAGTTGGGCTGGTTTTATTTTTAAAGATTCCCCCCGTTCTTCAGAATCTCGTTCTACTATATATCTCTTTTTATTACTCCTGTTCGATGCTTTTCCTTTCTGATGCGGATTAGACGCGATGCGAATTTAGGAATTGCATGTTTTTTGGAAGAGTGTCGATTGGGAAGAAACGAACCGGTCTACAAAAATGGCCTCCGGTTCGTATGCAAATTTCGAACTAAATTAGAAGTCGACGAAAATAAGTTTTTTGAAAAATAAAAATTGGAAACCGACAACGAGCACTTGTTAGCGGTCGATCGACTATGTAATGGTGATGGTGACGATTGCGGAAAATGATGCTGAGACGAGTTTTTTTAAAGTCTGGGTGGGGTTTTATAACAATTTTCTAAAGGTCCTCCAAATTTGATGGAAGCTTTTGAAGATTTTCTACGGAGCATCATAATGATCTCCATATAAAATCTTTCATGGGGTAGACGTTTTATGAAGTCTCTAGATTAATCTGTCACGAGGTAATTTTGTAACGTGTTGTAAATTACTAGACACCTTAACTTTAAGAATTAACAGCGCTAAACAACCGCATATTAAGTAAATTCACACTTATTCTAATGTTCAATTCCATTTCGGTAAACGAAGGTAATTAACGGCTCGCATCGTGTTTTCGTAGCCATTAAGAGCGTGCGGGCGAGCAAAAAGTGTTTAGGAAATAGGTCGCGGCTATTAACACGTGTAGAGCGGGTCGTCTTCGCCTCTCGGTCATTCGCGAACTAGTTTAGCGCGTCTAGTTCGCCGCGCGAAAATGAGGACGTCTCAACTGGATCCTTCCGCTCCTCCACTTAAAATGTCTTTTCTCGTCCTGGCTCGAGAGAAGCTGCCACTCGCTTCAACCCTTTAGGAACCTGAATCTCCGCGTCATCAGGGAAAAAGTCTTGATCGATCATGTCTTTGCAGGGTTCGGATCCGAGAGCGGCCACGTGCAGAGGGAAGCTTCAATATCGCCGTTCGAAATTAAATCAGGATATCAACAAGCAGATGATGATGAGGAACGGCGCGGAGAAGCTTTTCAAGTAAGTTTCGTACAGTCTTAGCGCGTGTTTTCTGTCACGTGAGGTCTTCCGAGGTGACTGTTCCGTTCACCTTGCCCAAGGTGTCGAATCTCGCTCACGTAACGTCTTAGGGGATGGCCACGTCCGGGGATTTTTCTCTAATCTCGCGCGTGATGGATTAAGAAAGACGAGACTTCTTGGCCTTCAGCCGTTTTCCACATTTGTAATTCTGTTAACTTGATCGATAACGAGCATTCTCCCGCCGGCTAAGCCAAGGTCTCGTTCTGTCGGTTACGTCATTTCCTACAACGGCTTCCCGATAAACGTGACCAAGAGGACCGAAACTATAGTTTCGGCCTCTACACGACCTTGATGTCCAACCTTCCAGAACTTGTTGGGATGTTTTTCATTTCCCTTCCCCGCTTTCAATGAATGTTTCGTTAAACCGGGAAAACTGGAAATCCGTCGCAGACTTTCGTTTTTAGATGAAAAATCCGCGTTTGGGTTTACGAAAGATACATTTTCCATCTCTTTTTAACAGGGCAACACCCAATAAAAAGCTGAGAGAGATGGTAGCATTGGAGTTGAGCTTCATCAACTCGAATCTTCAGCTTCTGAAAGAGCAGTTGGCAGAAATGAACAGTTCTGTACAGATGTACCAAAGTGGCAGGTATTTGCCATTATTTTTACCCATTGTTTACCATAAAATTTAAAATATTTGCGTAAAATTTGATTTTTTCCCCCCTCCCACTTTGCAGCAGCTCTCAATTGGTTCCAATGATCCCACTCGGTTTGAAAGAGACTAAAGAAATCGATTTTGAAGAAACTTTTAAGGTGAAATCCCGTTTTGTACGCTAGCGTTAGGGATAAATCAGCAAAATAACAGTTGTTTTACTTTAATTTCCAGGATTTTATATTAGAACACTACAGCGAAGATTCGGCTCGCTACGAAAATTCCATAAAGGAATTCATGAATACCAGACAAGTAATGGTCGTTGCTGAAAGATTTTAACATAAAGTACTTGTTTGTATATCAATAATTTTTCCCTATATTCCCTAGGCAATTAGGACGCCCACACGTGATCAGTCGGGTATCCAGCTGTTGTTTGAATATTACAACTTGCTGTACTTTGTAGACCGGCGATTCTTCCCCCCTCATCGTAGTATGGGAATATATTTTGTGTGGTAAGTTTTAATTTAAGGGAATTTTTGTTTTGTTTGTTTTCATAAATCATCCACATGAATAAAGCAATGAATTACACTTTTGTTTATGCTGTGTTGAATGTTGTCATGCATTTATGTAATAAATCACAACTTTCCCTGTAAAGGTTGTTTGAGGAGAATGATATGTAATTATTTTGTCGGATGTATTTTCCATTAATTATTTAGCATTTTTTTTTTCTTTTGCATCACTAATGTGGCATTTTTATTTATAGGTTTGACTCCTTAACTGGAGTTCCCAGCACACAAAAAACAGTGGCTTTTGAGAAAGCTAGCATCCTCTTCAATATTGCTGCACTCTACACTCAAATTGGAGCCAAACAGGTTAATAAACCTTTTTTTTTTTTTGTATTAACATCAGTGCTATCTTAACACATGAACACACTGGACAATTGCCTGGGGAGGCCCTTGCTAATTTATGCACAGACTAGAATTTAACACCGATTTTTGGTCACATAGGTGCAGTGCACTGCTTTGCCCAGGGGCCTGTAAATGCTGTTAAAACTGCCCTGATTTAACATGGCTAAGTTGGTAATTTCATGTTTGGTGTAGTGCCACATCTAAGTGGCAATTTTCTTAAACTACAAAAGGAGAAACTAATTTGTATGCAACGTTGCCATAATTCATTCCTAGATAGGTCCATTGATATAAATAATATACTTTCAGGATCGAACAAAAGGTGCCGGTTTGGATGCAGCAGTAGATAACTTTTTAAGAGCTGCAGGAATGTTCAGGTACATCAAAGATAACTTTAGTAATGCTCCTAGTATGGACCTTGCACCTGAAACTTTAGAAATGCTCACCCAGTTAATGTTGGTGAGTAACTTGATATTTAAAATATACTTATCAATGAACTTGATATTTAGAGTAAAATTTTAATCTAGGCTCAAGCACGAGAGTGCTTGTTTGAGAAATTAATATTAACCAAGGTGGAAAAACAAGGAATTGATGCATGTTTTGATGTGGCGCAAGAAGCAGCAAAGGTAATCTTTTATTCTGTCCTGTTCTATGTTGATTTTGCTTTTGCTTTGTTCTAAAAATTCCCTTTAAGTAGGTATCTGATGTCTATAGTGATGTTCATAAAGTTATATCTCGGCCACCAGTGAAAGACTATGTTCCTTACTCGTGGATAAGCCTTCTACGAGTTAAGGCAGAACACTATCGTGCAGTGGCTCATCATTATGTAGCAGTTGGTTTACTTGACCACCAGGGTAAGTATTGTATTCACTTAAAATTCATTTCTAAATACAAATGATAACGATAAATTACAATATTTAGGTGATCTGAGTGATAAGACCAAACGACTATTGGAATTCTTGCATGTGCAAGATCAAGAAAACACAACTTGTATTGATATTAGAGTGCCTGAAAATGCAGAAGAAAAGAGACAATTAGGTAAAATAGAATAGATTATCATCATCTCTTTTAGTACTGTCAAAGTAGTTAAGTATTCAAATTACTTTTCTAACTAGGGAAAGCACATTTAAGAGAAGCTCTGTTTCTTCACGAAGAAGCACTGCGTCTTCATCACATGTGCAGACAACTAAGACAGGTTGACACTCTTCAGGGAAGATTGAGGAAAGATCATGATATATCTTTAAATAGATACACAGATGTGGAGGAAGAGGATAATTTTCAAGAAGTTCTTGATCCACCACAGATACAACGTATAGAATCTTACTTTATTGTAGTCTTCTATTAAATTTTATATAAAACTTGAATATTCTCTTTACAGCATCCACAAAATATCAGTTAACGCTAACATCTCCAGATTTTTTTCAATATAAAGTTATAGATCTTTTTCACGACTTGGTGAGTTTTCATGATTGTTTCTAAGAATTATAGCAATTGCTTGATAACTTATTGTGTAAAGTTTTTTCTTATAGGGTCCTCTTAACATATTTTCTGCCAGGCATCACTGGACTGCTGCACGTACCATCTCACTCAACAAAACCGGAATGGATAGTTTTGGTTTTAGTGTGAGGGGAGATTGTCCTGTTATTGTAGCTGGTGTAGATAAAGGAAGTATTGCACAGGTAAATTCATCGCATATATAATTTGTAGCATATTATATACGCATCAATGATCTTAATATAATTTTTAATATATTTAAAGGTGGCAGGAATGAAAGAGGGAGATTTTATAGTTTCTATTGGTGATGTGGATACAAAATGGTCAAAACATGAAGATGTAGTGAATCTAATGAGAGAAGGGGGAAATAATCTAGTGATGAAAGTGATAACTCCTATGGATCGCAACTATTTACATCCTAAATCCATTCTTTCAAACAGTCCTGCTTCCACCACATCCAGTAGTTCTGGTTCTACATTTATCAAAAGTCCAACTGGGAGCCTGTCCAACAGTAAATGCAAAGATAAACACAAACGTCTGACATGGAATTTTTTTAGACGGAGCACCAGTAAAGATGCAGTCCCTTCAACAGTTATGATTTAGCATTACATTGAAATCTACCCCATTGTATATATTTCAACATTATATAAAGTATTTCAAGAGACTCTGTACATAATAATAGTAATTATAAGATTTCATTGTATTGTGTATATATAAAATTTGAGAATTTTGATCTATACGCTTTTCCTGTATAAAGAAAAGTGTAGATGACCAACGATTCTTCTTTTCTTTTTCTTCCTGAGATCTATTTTTGTACACAAGTTTTGAAATTTGTATCCAGTTGTGAAATTAATAATAAAGTTTTTTGTAATTTTAATAATCAAAAAGTTTTCTAGGACTTTATGAAAGATTTGATTGTTGAATAACTTTCAGAAGCTGATGTCTCTTCTGAACATTATTTACACCTAGTTCTTGAAGATCATCATCAGTTAAACTGTAGAAAGCTTCCACATCGATCTGGAAGTATCAGAATATCATGTCAATATTAATGTAAGCAATAATTTTGTATGTAAATTAAAAAATACCTCTTGCGATTTAAATTTGTGAATATACTCTTCCATTGCAAGCTGCTTCAACAAAGCTTCTATTTCATCTGAAAACAAAGAGATCAGTTTGAATACTTTAATAATACTTCAGGAAAATGATAAATTGTCATACCTTCTGGATGACTGATGCTAATTTCTTTGACACACTTTTCTTCAATAGCAACATACTAGAAAATTTAAAAGTTTAAATTGTACATTCAACTACTTGCATTTATTAAATATTTAGATTACTACAGTTCACAACAATGGAGTCATCAAACAAAAGATGTGATTTTTGCCTTAGTTTAATATTTTCCTTAAATAGAATTTGTTCCAAATATGATAAATTTCAGGAGTTTTAAATGGATTTCATTGAAGAAACTGCATTTCTAAAAGATTTACTAATACTATATAACATGGCTTCCCAACATTGAATATTTGACAGACTGCTTGCTATTTAAGGAAAAATAGTTTGATTTGTATTTGTGAAATCAAAATTAATTTTCTCAGAAAAATCTGTATCATCTTATGAGGTTGAGAGTTTGAATTATTTTTTCATATTGTTTTGATCTTTCTTTCATAATAATCAATCATAAAACTAACATGTAATTTTTGTTAGTAGTAGTATGAATTATAAAAATCCAACACTTACTTTTTTATTTCTAGATATGTAAATGTCTTCTATTCAGTATTACTTGGTGTGATACAAAAATGTGTCCTAATTTTTCAAATAGAAATCAGCAAATTTTGTCAAGAAATACATAAGTTTATTGTTCCAAATTCATGTCTGTACAGGTTATTTAAAGAAATTAAATTTCACATAAAAATAAGTGTGTAAGTTTAAGCATTACTTTATGCTTTTTAAGTACATGAAAATTAAAAATGTTAAGAACAGCAGTGTAATCCTGACAAATCTTAATGTGGACAGGAATGTGAGATCTTGAATTTGTTTGTTTTCAGATACAAAAAACCTATTATTTAAAGTACCTTAATGCAAACTTTAGGAATCTGTTGTTGAAAAATTGTGATCTGTGTAACATATTCAAAGCAAGGTGGTAGCAATATTTACACAGTATGTTTCTTGGGCCTTATGGAGATCCAAAAATGTCCTATCAACACAGCTCTTTAATCTCATCTAGCACTGAAATAATGTATTTGAAGTTTTTACTAGTTATCCTTTAAGATGCAAAAACATAAGGTTTGCTTTCATTTCTTGTTGTTCATTACTTTGTGCTGTAGTAAAGAGCCAAGATTAGAGATTTTCTGCAATGCAGCATACTAAAGGATAGCTAGTCTAAACTTTAACTTCTTCTACTGCTGAAACAATGCATTCGAAGGGATATGTTTGACATTTTTGGATCCCTATAAGCTTCTAGAACTTACTTCTAAAAATATTGCCACTATCTCATGAACAGCCTATATTATTCACAAGAACTTATCAGAAGTTAGACAAAATAGCTAAGTATGAATAGTTTAATATAAATTAAGAATCATATAAAATGCTAAATATAGTCTATATATTTATTTTCTATTGATGATTTTCCTTCATCCTCTTTGGAAAGCAATGCACTTAAAATAGAGAATTATAAAATATGAAAGAGAATTAGGTTAGAGAATTATAAAATCTTTCAGGTAAAGGTATTTCCAGTTATTATTATTAATCACACATCTTTCATTTTTGTGCTGAATTCTTTAATGTTAATGTTTTTTTTTTTTAACATCAAACTCTGATAGTCTGCTGCACATCTTCGTTATATAAATTATGATAGATATATGATTACTGCTTAAATATTTTTATATATTTAAGCAGTAATCATATATATATTTTAATAATTCGCTATCAAGCTTCTTTCGTCTTGTATATGACTATTAAACCTTGAAAGTTTCATAGACTTTATTGTTATCAATAAACATCTCCAAACCCGATACCCATTATAGTAAGACACCAACCGAATGCCGTAAATCAATCGGGCTATTTTAATGCTAAACACTACATAAATTACGTAATTAATTTGGCACTAGAGGTAAGCGTTAGGTGCCATCTCTTATTAATATTAATTATTTAAATTAATTTATAATTATAAGAGGTTCTAAATTATTTAAATTAATTAATTTATTTATTTATAATTATTTAGAACTGCTGGGAGAAAAAAATCGGCCCAGAGCGGGACTCGAACCCACAACTCCTGCTTACCGTGCAGATGCGTTGCCAGTTACGCTATCCGGACCTCCAGTCCGATCTCCTCTTCCAACGTATATAAGCCAACCATACAACCATTGCCGGGGCTTGCGATGGCCGCTTGAGAGCCTTATGAGATGTAGGACGTGGGCACTGAATGTGTCCCCAGCCGGCATTGTAATAACCGTCAATGGTTGTATGGTTGGCTTATATACGCTGGAAGAGGAGATCGGACTGGAGGTCCGGATAGCGTAACTGGCAACGCATTGCACGGTAAACAGGAGTTGTGGGTTCGAGTCCCGCTCCGGGCCGATTTTTTTTTTCTCCCAGCAGTTCTAATTTATTTATAATTATTAATATTAATAAGAGATGGTGCCTAATGCTTACCTCTAGAGCCAAATTAATTACGTAATTTATTTAGTGTTTAGCATTAAAATAGCCCGATTGATTTATGGCATTTGGTTGGTGTCTTACTTTATTGTTATCATCTTGTAACTAAGTACATTCTCTAAATGAATTCTTTTCAAAATTGCATTTTGTACATGGTTGTAATTAAAGTGAGATTTTTCTACATTATCAGATTTGTTAATGTTTATTAATTAATTTAAACACTTAAAAGTATTTTTAAAATTGGTTTGTAGTTTCAATAAAATCAAAGTTTTATACAGAATGAAAAATGAAAACCTATATAAATGTAAATCAAAACTGTTGTTTCTCAATAATATTTTAGGTAAAATTATACAGTAAAAGTTAGAAATAATCTTCACTTATTCACAGTTAAGTTCATTTTTGCTTCAAAGTTATTTTTTTTTCCAAGATGTTTATATCACTTAACAAAAATTCTAAATTATACCATATGCTAAAATAATAACCATCTTGTATAACATGTTGCAACATCCACATTTATTTCACTATTTATAAAAAAAATTCTAGAACAATAATAGTAAATGATTACAGGCATAACTTGCTTTACATATATTGCAATACAAATTACATTTAAGTAAAAGTCCACAACATCAGAGTCAAAATAAAATTATATGTACGAGGGCAAGGTGAAAAGTTCTTGGCCTAACCCATAGATGGCACTACTACAAATGAAAGTATCGTCTGGTTATGTTTCCAAACTTGTTACAAAGTAAATACCAAGTGTGAATTTGATCAGACAAATAGTTTGTTTCATACGGCTGTTTAAAGTGAGCATTGTGTGTGTTTTTGACAAAATGAATAAACTTGAATATCGTTCCGTCATAAAATTCTTCATTTTGGATGGTTTATCGCCAACAGAAATTTATCCAAAGTTGGTAAAGGTGTATAAGGAGTCTGCACCTTTGTTATCAACGGTAAAAAATGGACAGCGGAATTTAAACGTGGTCGTACATCAATTTGAAGATGATCCATGTGAAGGACAACCAAAAACTGCAACTACCGAATAAAATATCAAGAAGATACATAATATGGTTCTAGATGATCAATGATTAAAGGTGTATGAGATAGCTAAGGCTGTAGGCATGTCAGAAGAAAGGGTAAGGCACATTTTACACAAAGAACTCAGTATGAGAAAGCTTTGCACAAGATGGGTGCAGCATTTGTTAAATGCTGATCATAAACAAATGAGGAATCGACTTTCTCAGCAATGTTTGCGCCATTTTAAGAAGGATCCAACCAATTTTCTGCGCAGATTTGTTATGATGGATGAAACATGGTTCACCACTTTACCCGAGTCAAAACAACGTCCAAACAGTGGGTAGAAGCTGGTGGCTCTGCACCGAAGAAAGCAAAGACAATTGCATTGGCTGGAAGGGTTATGGCTAGTGTTTTTTGGGATTCCAAAGGAATTCTTTTAATTGACTACCTGTCAAAGGGTCAAACGATTAATGGGGAATACTATGCACATCTTCTTGACCAGATAGAGAGAAAAGGCCTGGTTTGCAAAAGAAAAAAATCCTCTTTCACCAGGACAATGCACCCGCTCACAAAGGTGCTTTGTCAATGGGAAAATTAAGGGATTTGAAGTATGAATTATTGAAACATCCTCCCTATTTGCCAGATTTGGCTCTCTCTGACTTTCATTTATTCCCAAATCTTAAAAAATTTTTGGTGGGAAAACATTTTGGGTCAAGTGAAGAGGTGATAGCAGCGGTAAATGGATATTTTGAAGACCTTCCAGAATTGCACTTCAGGGATGGAATACTGTTATTGGAGAAATGTTGGACAAAGTGTATTGAACTAAACAGAGACTACATTGAAAAATAAATGCATTTTTAAAATAAAAAACTCATTTTTTTCACTACTAGGCCAAGAACTTTTCACCTTGCCCTCGTATTCGTATAAGTTTTTAATTTTGCAACTTGTCCTCAGCCTTCTTAATTGAAAACTATTAATTCAAATTAATGTATTAGAATGCAGAAATGTAATTTCTACAGTAGTTTATTTAAATATATATTTGAAACTGTTACTATAAATTAAATTTAGATTCTTCTGGTTCTCACACCTCATGATAGAAAAAACTGTGTAAATATAAGTTTTATGTATGAAAATTTGGTTATAGTATATAAAACTTCAAACTACTATTACAAAATTGTCTCAATTGAAATAACAGTGAAAATTAATAACAAAAACAACTTGCTCATAAGAGAATATTAATAAATATAAGTCTTACATTCTTCCTAACTAATATGTAATAAAAAAAAAGTAGAATATTTTAGTATATCTGATGCCTACAAAAAGCTAACATGCAATACAATACGTAATTTAGAGAAGGCTCACAATCAAAGGAAATGAATATTTTAGTTGAAAAGAACTCATGTAAAATACCTTTTACTCAAACTATTTTTTGTTAAATCTTCAGCTAGTCAAACATTATTTACAGTTCATTTGAATGAAGTATTTCCTAAAAAACAAAAAAATCTAGTTCTCAAAAATACATCCAACAAGAAGCCTTAATTAATTTCCAGTAATATTTAATGTAAAAAATTCAGACTAATGTTGTTTATCCACAAATGGAGATTTTCCTCGGATCAGAATATTCCAAGATGGAATGTGAGAACAGAATAATGATACTATTTGAAAATTAAATGAAATAAGTTAGTCCAAATTTTTCAAATTAAATATTACTCCTTGGTGGATGTATTTTTGACATTTGAAGTCTTGAACTCTAATTTCTTAAAGTATAGATTTTAAAGATACATTTTATAATTATATGTTTTAGTTATATCAATTTGATCTTTTCATCTGATATTTTGTTTTTGACTTCATACTAAAGTTTAGAATATTATACCATGAAGTATTAAATTCTTATTATGTAAATGTGTAAATAGATAATAATAAAACAACTGATTTTACTTGTCATCAAACTACTAGTTTTATTGTAATATAGTTGTGTCCTAATTTAGCTGAATATACATATACCGTGTTTCCCCGAAAATAAGACAGTGTCTTATATTAATTTTTGCTCTGAAAGATGCGCTAGGTCTTATTTTCAGGGGATGTCTTATTTTTTCCATGAAGAAGAATTCACATTTATTATTGAACAAAAAAATTCCCAAGTCAAACTTAGACGAGAGTGACGTATATTCGGTCGTGTCGAACTGAACTTAAATAAAACCAAACTGAACTTATGAAGTTCCTGTGCTGGAGTGGACTTCCCACTCTCGCTTCAACTTAACTTTTTTATAGCGTCAACATCGAACTCGATGACCAATTAGTGCTTACTGATCATAGCACTATGCAAATATCATGTGGGGTGATTCCCGGCCGACCAATTAGCCATCACCAGCCGTAACGTTATGCAAATCTGTGATTCCCAAGCCATAGTCTTATGCAAATCATGCCGTGTGGCGTGATTGTCTGCTGACCAATCAGTGGCTGTACTTTCAAAAAGCTAACGGCCACTTTCAACCATCTGTCGATGACCGTTACGACTAAAAAGTCTTACTTTCGGGGGAAGGTCTTATATTTCGCAATTCAGCAAAACCTGTGCTAGGTCTTATTTTCTGAGAATGTCTTATTTTCAGGGAAACACGGTATGTACATACCGTGTTTCCCTGAATTCAGCAAAAATTTTGCTATTTAATTTTCAAAAAAAGCTTTACTTTTCACCAAAAATAAAGCTAAAATGTGTCAGAAAATATAGGATTTTAAATAAATTCTTTTTTGCAAATTCAATCTCAGGAGACAGTTATATTGTCCTGTTGATCTTTCTCTCTATCCAATTGGCATATTTCTCCAATTCTCAAATTGTTAATGATACATTAATATAGATATGATAATTTGTAAAATGTAATAATTAATAATACACACATAAGATCTGTCCCAAGAGCTTAAATAAAATAATTTTTCATTAAAATCTTTTAAAATACTAAACTTTCAATTGCATTGTGACCTCATTTGTCTTATTAAATCATCATACTAAATGTCATTAAAATAATAAATTTAAAGGTTTAATAGTTATTAAATTGCTTAGAATAATAGAAATTTTGTTAGATTTTGCTGTTTCAAAAGTTTAGGTAATAATAATATTTTATTTGTTTCTGAGCAAATTAATACAAAAATTCATGATGAATGACATCAGTTACGACTGATAACAATAAAACCTCAAAATTTCGTTTTTATAATCGTTTTTATTTTTGGAATTGACAAAGAAATAATGAAACAATCAAGATGTCCAAAGAAAATCAATTTTCTCCAGAAGTGACTGAAATTTGAAGATTGAAAGCAAGTGGACATTCAATTACTGAAATTTCAAGCAAAATAGGTCATTCAGCTTCAGGAATATATAAAGTTTTGGCAAGAAAAGAAAATTTTAAACCAGCAACACATTCAGGTCAACCTAAAGTAACATCACTCACAGATGGAAGATGTATTATTAGACTGGTATCTAGACAAAATTTATCAGTTAGACAAGTTTTAAGAAAGTCTAACTTAAATATTTATAAAAATACTGCACAATAATAAGTAAAAATACTAATATTAAATTAACAAGGATGTGTAAAAAAAACCACATCTCAAACCTGAACATCTTAAAGCAAGATTGGAATAGGCCAAAAGCTATATGCAGTAGAAAGAAGAAAAACTACACTCTTCAGTGATGAAAAAAAGTGGAACTTAGATGGTCCTGATGGCTGAAATTACTACTTGCATGATTGAGAAAAGAAGACTGAGTGTTTTACAGTAGACAACAAGGTGGTGGCTCTCTAATGGTGTGGGGAGCATTTGGATTCAATGGAATTTCCAGTCTTGCATTTCTTTTTGGATGTCAGACTTCAGAACATTATCAAGACACCTTAGAACAACATCTCCTTCCTATAGCAGAAATAATAGATGGTCCAAATTGGACATTTCAACAAGACAACACTCCCATTTATTGTAAAAAAAAAAAAAAAAAAAACCTTCAGAATCAAAATGTGAATGTTATGAAATGGCCCGCAAAAAGTCTTGACCTAAACCCAATAGAAAACTTATGGGGATCATGACAAGAAATATGGTTGTCAGTTTTCCAATGTTACAGAACTTAAATGTGCAACTGAGGATTCATGATATAACTTTGAAACCAGAATTGTTACAAACTCTTGTGAATTCAATGCCAAATTGTGTACAATGTTATTAAAAATAATGGAAGTACAATTAGCCGTAAAAAATTTTTCAATGTAATTTTTGAAATTTATCTAAACTTTTGGGACAACAATGTTTAGCAAAATTTTTATTTTTGTAAGAATATTAATAACTATTAAATTTTTTTGATTCACTAACACAAAGTGTATTTCTATTTCAACACTTGTCAACTATTAAATTGTTAAATTTATCTTTTTAATGATATTTAATGTGATGTATTGTGATCTCATTTCACTTATTAAATCAATTGAAAGTTCAGTATTTTAAGTTATTCAAGAAAAATCATTTTATCTAAACTTTTGGGACAGACCTTATAATCATAATGCAAAAGGTTTTTGTGTATATATACAGTCAAGTCCACTTAAGAGAGCATCCAAAGTAATAATATCATTTTTGGGATTATTAATAGAGTGGAGAGAATTGAACACTTTCATGTTTTAGTAACTCTATATCAAACATCACAAAACCAATATGTATATAGAAACATAATCAAATGATCACCTAAATAATTGGGATATAATTCTGCTAATTAATGATTAATACTAAGTAATTTGCTACTAGATGTAGCCATTAGGCTACATCTAGTAGCAAATTATAATAACTAAAATAATAATTATAATTTTAATAATAACTAAAATAATAA